>NW_007735433.1:50458-54313 GCF_000696425.1 Galeopterus variegatus | reverse complement strand
AGGAGCGCCGCCATGCTTCCCAAGCGGCGCACTGTAGCAGTGCGCCACCGGGCCGGCCCTACATTTTTTTTTTTTTGTCCTTTTTTGTGACCGGTAAGAGAATCGCAACCCTTGGCTTAGTGTCATCCGCACCGCACTCAGCCAGTGAGCGCACCGGCCATCCCTATATAGGATCTGAACCTGCAGTGGGAGCACCACTGCGCTCCCAGCGCCACACTCTCCTGAGTGCGCCACAGGGTCGGCCCTCAATCTACATTTTTAAAAAATTACAAAGAAATTAAATATCATCAATTAGCAATATATTGATTTTTTTTAAATGTCTCTTTTCCAAACTACCATGGAATCTAGAGAGAGAAAAAAACGTTTAGAATTTGCGTTTATCACTGTCTGTGATTTTTAAAATCTGAGTATTTTGCTTTCTCAAAATAAAATTGTCAATTATGTCTAATTTTTTTTAATTATGTATTTTTACAAGTTTTGTTTATGAAAAAAAGAGGATACGTTTGTATGAAGTATAAGATTAATAATGTCCATTGCTGGCCAAAATTAATGTATTCACAGCTGAGTCAAAAACCACATACAAATAGAGCTGGAAAGAGTTATAAGAGGAAAATATACCTACATATCACCTCATTTCTAAATGCTTTATTTTTATAGAAAACAGATAAACACTTGAAGTTATTGAGGAGAAAAAATTAATTCATCATAATGAAGGTTTAAAGATAAAAGGAAAAGCAGAAAGAAAATAACATATGCCTGGAATCCAAAATCCTTTTTTATCATAATACCCGAAATTGGAAGGAAGATGGAAAACACATCTTAAAAGCCTATTCCGCACACTTGGCTCCACCTCACAAAATCCCAGTGCCATTTTATTAACAAACTTTTTCACATGTAGCAGTTGGATCTAATGAGAGGCTAAATCTTGACTTTGTGTTAGAAACTGATTCATTTTTCCCCCATTCTGAGTTCTCCTGCAGCCAGCCCCAGGGCCCCAAGAGCCTTCTGTGTTATTCATCATTAGCATTTATCACTTTTACAGAATGCCACAGGGTGCTCAGGACTATACCGTGTGCTATTCAAAAGAAAACACAAAATCCCTGCTCTTTGTGGGGGAGCCCAGACCACGAAAAGCAT
Source organism: Galeopterus variegatus (assembly GCF_000696425.1). NCBI lineage: Eukaryota > Metazoa > Chordata > Mammalia > Dermoptera > Cynocephalidae > Galeopterus > Galeopterus variegatus. The sequence continues at coordinate 53,176 of NW_007735433.1, read as the reverse complement.
TCACAGAATCTAAGGAAAGAAAATGCAGTCCTGGTGAAACAATGTATCTGTCCTGTAGGGAGCCACTTCAGCTACCTCTGAGAGGTGGATTCTCAGAAGAAAAGGGAGCACGTGGCAGAGAACTCTTCCTCCCTTTTAACCTGACCACCCACAGCGATGGCTTCAGGTCAATGGCCACNATTCATCATTAGCATTTATCACTTTTACAGAATGCCACAGGGTGCTCAGGACTATACCGTGCGCTATTCAAAAGAAAACACAAAATCCCTGCTCTTTGTGGGGGTGCCCAGACCACGAAAAGCATTCACAGAATCTAAGGAAAGAAAATGCAGTCCTGGTGAAACAATGTGTCTGTCCTGTAGGGAGCCACTTCGGCTACCTCTGAGAGGTGGATTCTCAGAAGAAAAGGGAGCACGTGGCCGAGAACTCTTCCTCCCTTTTAACCTGACCACCCACAGCGATGGCTTCAGGTCAATGGCCACCTCAGAACAGGAGCAGGTGGCAAACCCGATTTGGAAGAAGCCAGGTATTCAAGTCACATATCAGGAGGGGCAGCGAGAAGTGCAATTCCTGCTGTGTAGGCAAATCCCATTCAGCTGCGTGCTGTGTGACAGCTCTCAGGGACAAGACACTTGAGGAAGGAAGAGAAAGAATCTAATCCCATTACCTTTTATGAGTACTCAGAGAAAACTCTTATAAAAACTGAAGATAAAAATGCTGTGTCAATTAAAATGAATTTAAAAAATAATGTTGTATAGTGATGAGGTACACGCCTGCCCTCATACAGACCCAATTTCCTCTTCCATATTACCCAATAGATGCAATTTCCTCCTAAAGTGTATTTTTTAAATAAATAAAATCGGTAAGATTCTAAGATAAGCATATTATTCCAGGTGGGAAAGGGATGCATTTGGCTTCATTTCCTCCTGGTGTCGTAATCTTTTGCCGTCAGCAGTGCTACCAAGATTGGAACACTGGTTTTAATATTTCATATTTCAATTGACTATAGCTCTCCTGTATATCTACTCAGTTTGAAATTTCAGGTGTCNTTCATATTTCAATTGACTATAGCTCTCCTGTATATCTACTCAGTTTGAAATTTCAGGTGTCAGTATATTTCCAGCTCAACCTATTTTAATTCTGATCTTAGACTCTGTGGAATTGTATGACAGCAGGTTTAAGGCTAATATTAACCACGTCTTATTTTTGGCAGGTTGGTATAAACATTACTAAATAGGTCTATAAAGTCATGTAAAATATACTCAACATCATCCTTATATTAATTTCTGTAATGACGGTGCCTACCACATAGCAGACAATAAATAGTTTTTAAAAGAATGATGGGGGAGAGTACAAAATTAGGAGGGTGCTGGAAGAGAAAAATCTTCATATGCAATTATTAGAAACTCTTTCCAACCATAGTTAGGTTTCCATTAAATTGATTATAATCACCAAATAGTAAAACCGATGTGGGATGCTCTTATACATCCAATGATTGTGACTGCTTCCAGAAGAGCTGCAGTTTGTGNGGTTGGTATAAACATTACTAAATAGGTCTATAAAGTCATGTAAAATATACTCAACATCATCTTTATATTAATTTCTGTAATGACGGTGCCTACCACATAGCAGACAATAAATAGGTTTTAAAAGAATGATGGGGGAGAGTACAAAATTAGGAGGGTGCTGGAAGAGAAAAATCTTCATATGCAATTATTAGAAACTCTTTCCAACCATTGTTAGGTTTCCATTAAATTGCTTATAATCACCAAATAGTAAAACCCATGTGGGATGCTCTTATACATCCAATGATTGTGACTGCTTCCAGAAGAGCTGCAGTTTGTGTTAGAAAGGAGAATATTTTCTATGAAGCCCTCATTCCATAAAAACGTGTCATTCTTATATAACATAAATGGTAAATGTGGTATTAGAGTTCTGCTGCTTTCTCCAAAGGATATTTTTTTAAAAGCACCCACAAATGTCATCCCATCTATTTTTAAGCAATGTGCTGCTGGATAAACAGCTGACTCGTCTAAACCCAAAATGAAAATTCAAAGTTTAAATAAGCTATTTTATCTCATTGAAAATAAGTGGTACAGACTGACACAGAACATATGGGGTTTTGCATACAGTTACATGTAAATTTTTTTTAACTTTGAATATGAAATTCTAGCCGAAGCTGAAAAAAGAGGAAAGCAAAACGCATTCTGTAATGATAATTCTTTGGAGAAACTAATTGCTGATTCTCCAGCCCAGATTTCATCAATTTCCAGTTAAAATCTGTTCCTTAGGTTTTCCTTGTTCATAACTGAGTTTTATCTTTAGACTGAAGTAATGTAAAGACAACACAAATTCTAAAACACAGATCTACAGTGGTTGTAGGTTTAGGGCTCTTCCACAAAATTTTTGAAAAAATGCCAACAGTACAGAATGATATAAGGTTAAAAATAAAAGCCCCCTCTGCCCCTCCATGTCCCATTTCTAATTCCCAAATACAACCACCGCTGTTACTATTTTAACATTTTCCTCCTGATATTTTCTACATACAACAAACACACAGATAAATATATATATAAATGTGTACATATCATTCATCTATGTACATATATAAGGATGTATGTGTATATATACATATATATACATTTTCTTTTTTAACAAACTGGTATCATACTATAAATGCTGTTTAGCTATTGGCCTTTTTTTACTTAATAATATATA
>NW_007735433.1:48754-49860 GCF_000696425.1 Galeopterus variegatus | reverse complement strand
AAACATCTAGTAAATAAACTTATACCAATTTATCAGTTGGATAAATTGCAGAAGTTATTTTTATATATTCAGCCTTTTAATGTTTTCTTTATATCATCAACTTCTTTAGAAATGGATTATGAATTTTCAATGTTAACTATTTAATGAAATAATAGAATTTTTACACTGAGGTACTCTATCTTTTGTAAATCTACATCTTCAAGTATCTTAATAAAGGTATTAAAATTTTATCTGAATTGAATCCTCCTAGATTAGTCTATGATAATGCTCCACAAAAAATCAGGTCAGATGTTCCAGTTTCCCTCCACTTTTATTGATCACGTGTGCTAGAAACCTCTGAATTAAATATTTCATGATACCCAAAAGCCTCCCAGACAAAATTTTTATATATCTTTTTGGTTTCTCTGTATTATAAGTACAAAGGAAAAGGTGTTTAGTAGATCAAAATAAAACAAATGTATCCATTCATTCATAGAAAATTCAAGAAAATTATGCCTCCAACATAACTGGGCAGAAAAAAAATCAATTGTTAATTATGAGATTCTCCTTCAGGAAGCCATCTGAGCTTCTCTTGCCACTACGCTCCATGTATTTATTATAACTGAAATCAGGTCATAATTTACATGTAGGAGCAGGCTTCAATGGAAAAGAGAAGCTGCCAGATCAGTGGGTGTCCAGGGAGAAAGGTGGTCTGACTCCCTCTGCCTCAGTGACTGGGGTGGAAGCCACACTAGCTGCCTCCTGTCACCTCCACTTCTCGGTGGCCTCCCCATATGCACTACGTGTGCTCTGTGTTTCAGACTTCTAGTAATATTGGGAACATTTGACCGGTTTGGGCAGAAACTAGGAAGCCACATACATTTATTTTATGATTTAGAAATATCCCCTCCAAAAAAAACCCAAAAGTTTTCTTTGGACATTTCAACACAAAGCAAATTTTTTTTTTCCTGGATGTTTGTCAGAGAAAAAGGAAGTAATCCCTTTTGTCAGATGGGATATCATAAGTGGAGCTTAATTTAACACTTTTCTATTAATTCAGAATTTCCACGCTAAATGAACAATTGCTACCGTGAGTAGGAGTCTGAGCGCGGCTCATCGGCTGGCTG
>NW_007735433.1:45849-48066 GCF_000696425.1 Galeopterus variegatus | reverse complement strand
TTTTTTTTTTCCTGGATGTTTGTCAGAGAAAAAGGAAGTAATCCCTTTTGTCAGATGGGATATCATAAGTGGAGCTTAATTTAACACTTTTCTATTAATTCAGAATTTCCACGCTAAATGAACAATTGCTACCGTGAGTAGGAGTCTGAGCGCGGCTCATCGGCTGGCTGCAGAGAGGTGCATGGAGTGTCCGAAGAAACCGCACCAGGCCAGCTGACTCATTACCACAAAGGCAAAGAAAAACAAATGACGAAAGGAAGCTTTTCTCAAATGAAGTGTGTCTGCATTGGTACTGTCTGTAGGTAGTTCACAACTTCAGTAAAGTAGGAAAAACATCATCATTGAGTATGAAGTGTGTTCATGTGCATGAGAGAGAGAATGCTAAAGCCTGAATTTTGTCAGTATTTGGAGACAGAAGGAAGAACGGGGATGTGCATGCCATTAGCAAGGGTTCTAGTTACTTCTACATCCAGAGATAATTATTTATTAATCAATAATTAATAAGCCACTCTTCCTATTACAGTTTTTACTATCCAAAGGTTGGCATGGTCTAGGTTCCTGGTCTAAAATGCCAGTCATGTGACACATACCTATTTTTACAGACCAACACCCCTCACGTGTCTCTATGGCTACATTTCATTTGCACTGTTACCTTGAGCGAAACAAATACAGGCACAGGCGTGACACGAAGTGTAAGTTCCCAAAGGCTGCTTTGTCTCGGTTCTTCCCTTCTGTACATAGTATAGCCCTTCTGTATTTTTGTCTTCTACATATCTGTATACAGAGATCAAAACAGTTTCACAAATTGTTGAAAGGTACTCGTATAGATTGTTTCTTTTTTACACTTTGTAGAGGTTAGTGATTTGTTAGATAATTGCAGTGTGATGAAGTGGAAAGTATGCTGGACCGAGAGGAAATCTGAATTCTAAGCCAAATTCTGTCACTTAGCCATATAAACGGTAATTTACATTCTCGGTGTCAGTTTCTTCATTTGTAAACGAGGAAGTTGACATTTACCAAAGTATGATGTGAGTAGATGTTCATGTGAAGAAAAAGAACTTAATTTGAGAAGCTGAGTAATTAGTCAGGTTTCTATGTTGGCAGACATCCTAGAATCTTTAAGATGCTAATATGGATGGCCAGTTTCTAAGAGCGATACAACACAAAGCATCTCCCAAACCACCTTGGAACCCTCTTCCACAGCTTGGTGATCCATAAATGTGCTTTGGAGTACACTGGGTGAGATGGCAGTTTTAGGATTCTGGTTGACTGGTCCTGCCACGATTTGTGGTGGAGTTCAGCTGACCCTGCTGTGAGATGTGGCTGTGGTTCCCTGAAGAGCTCCACAACAACATCCAGCTGCAGCTCCCTAGAGGCCACCAAAGCCTCTCCTCTGGATGCCACTGTGCATCTCCTCCACCCCCACCCCAGCCCCACCTCCACACACAAGCACCTTCATGCACAGGAGCGTGTTCTGCTGAGGTCCCTCCTACTTGCCCACACCTGATGCCTGTTTTCTTCCCTACCGTTGGTGGAGGAAAATCCAGGACTAAAGGTCCCCACACTTTACTTCTCAGTTGATTAATAAACCAGTTAAATAACCCAGGTGATGTCATTTAAAATTTCATGAGCACTTTTATTTTATTTTATTTGCTACTCTGCTTGGAACTTGGATTCCAAGGAATGAATTATAGTCTCTGCCACATGAATGACATCAACCCTCCTCTCAAGTTGCTTATAGATCGGGGGGTGAGACAGATTTGTAAACAAACAGTTTTAAAACAATGTGATAAGTGTTACATTAGTAGTATGTGCAGATTGTTAGAGTAAATCTTTATTTTGGGGAGAGGATTAGTTCTATATTTGTTTTATTAAGACAGGACATTATGGAATTCTGTCTTTTAGAATATAGGGGAGCTTAAATAAAAGAGTGGTCTCTAAAATTCCTATTTATTTCATGTGGTATGATGTTTCATGTAACTGTAGATCTCCCTGTTCATTTGGCAACAAGAAATTAAAATTCAGTGAATGACTCCCTTGCTCTTAAAAAAAAAAAAAATTGTCAGTGAAATGGACATCCCAGACACTTGGGGTGCAAAGGCATTACAGCAGAGGCCTTTGTGTGCCGGCCTCCCGACCAGCTAGTTAGGGAGCTGGTATTTACACTTAGGTCTTTGACCCAAACTATAACTCCTCAGAAGATGAACAGAGCAATAT
>NW_007735433.1:44097-45113 GCF_000696425.1 Galeopterus variegatus | reverse complement strand
TGTGGCCACCTGACTAGGCTGGAGTACCCAGTTATTTGATCAAACCTTCATTTAGACGTCACTGTGAGGGAATTTTACAGATGTGATTAAAATCTACAGTTAGTGACTTTACATAAAGGAAATTCCCTCAATAATGTGGACAGGCCTTGTCCAATCAGTTGAAAGCCATTAAGAACAAAATGGAGGTTTTCCTGAGAAGATTCTTCCTCAAGCCTGTAGCATCATCTCCTTCCTGCCTGAGTTTGCAGGCTGTCAACCTACCCTATGGATTTTAGATTCATTACCCACCACAAGTGTGTCAGCCAATCCCTTAAAATAAATCTGTTTTTTTCTGTTCCGTTCTGAGAACCCTGACTGACCCACCATCCACTACACACAGTCCTCTGGAGATTCCCCCAAGTGCACTGAACTTCCCCACTCCAGTCCCCTCCCACCCCCAGACTCAGAGGCTTNAAAAAACCAACCTGCAAACCAAACTTTTATTTAATAGGCATGTCCTATATGTTATTTTGTATCATCTTTATCCTTATAGTCAGTCCCTGAAGTAGGTGTTACTGTTCTCATTTTATGTTTGAAAAACTGAAGTTAAAAGATATTCAGGTAACAAGGCCAAAGTCACATATCTGGTCTAAGTAGAGTCACATCTGAACTCAGGTTGACCTGATTCTGAAATCTATACTGTATTCATTGTACATGCTCCTCCCCATAAGTGAAAAACTACCTGAGTAAGAATTAGATGGTGAAAAAATATTCTATTTTCTTCTGTGCCACTATCGTAGGTATGCCGTATGGAGAAAAATTTAAACAGTAGGTAACGTTTATTGAGGATTTACTATGTGTCAGGCTTTACTTGTTTTAAAGATTCCTTACATGAAATGTCTAGGTTAAATTATACATCATTTCTGTAGTTGGACCTTTCAGAATTCTATGTTGGGTTTTTTTGTTTGTTTTTTTGTTTTTTGTCCTTTTTGAGACCGGCCGCACCACGCTCAGCCAGTGAGCACTGTGAGCGCACC
>NW_007735433.1:40709-42263 GCF_000696425.1 Galeopterus variegatus | reverse complement strand
TAGAGGGCACACATGTCAAATGGCTCAGTATTTCTTCCAGTTGTGTGTGTGTCTATATTGGTTTTCAAAGTAAGGTGTAGTTCTTACTCTGAGACCTAGTCAAAAATTGTTTAAAAGCCACTGCTGTAGAGAGAAACAAAGAAAACAAAAGCTTTGCTCTCAAGAAATTTGCATCTTGCTGGGAAGATAAAGCTGGCTAAGGAACAGCAGAACTCTCTGTATAAAGCAGCCAATGACTAAGACGCGAAAAGAGCATTGCCAATAGGGTGTCCCATGGGATCAAGACCAGGGGGAAAAAACTCCCTGTGACAGTTCATCACTCCTTCCTCCTTGAAAGAATTTCTTCCCTCAGCTTCCAGGACGACACACCTTACTGAGCCTTCTCAGACTGCCTTGCTGGCTGCTCCTGAGCTCCCATCTCCCAGGGTTGGAGCGACACCGAAGGGACGCAGTTCTCAGACCACATCTTCTCTTTCTAACAACACTCATTCCTCAGGTCACCTCATTCATTCTCAGAGCTTTAAATGCCATGTGTGTGCCCACATGGATTTTTCCAGCCCATATCACCGAAACTCCCAGACTCATGTATCCAGCTCCCTATTTAACATCTCTGCTTGGATGACCCACGGGCATCTCAAACTTACTGTGCCCCAGACGGAACTTTTAATCATCATCCCGCAAATCTGCTCCNTGCTCCCAGCGCCGCACTCTCCCGAGTGCGCCATGGGCTCGGCCCAAGAATTCTATGTTATTACTAATGATTTGTGTCCCAGCTGTATCTATTTCAGGTCATGGATATTTAATGAGGCTTTTCTTTCCTCAGTTCCTAACTGATAGATGTTTCATATTGACATCAAATACCATGTAAATTAGAATAAAAGACAGGATTGTTCAAAGATCAATGAAAGCTTTCTTAAGGTTTGGTTTGGTTTTGTTCTTAAAAATGTTTTGAACCCCATTGCCCCAGGCCCTGGATTTTGATATTTAAGAACACGCAAATGTATTCCAACACCAGGCTGCCTTCTCTGGCTTTGCACATGCAGCAATAACCCACCTGATGGACTCCCTTCATCTGGGCAGATATGTCCAGCCACGGCCAGTGTTTTCTCTGACTCTGGGCCACACAGAGATAGATTCAGAAAGACACTCAGGTCTGTCTTCATCCTGAAGACAGAGCTTTTAAGAAATATTCTTCTACACAAATACAATCAGTAAAAGGAAAGGTAACTGAGGGTCAAAGAGCTCAAAACTATTTGTTCAACCAGCACCTAGTAAAGCATTTACTTTACAGAAGGCACGCTGGGAGAAACAGACAAGTAACATCGTCTGATTAATGATGAAAGTGGCAGAGCTCTGTGACAGATGCTCTGAAAGCAGTGTTTTTCAAACCAGTGGTCCCAACCAATCAGTGCTTAGTGGAATCAATTCAGAGGGTCACAAACAACAGTATTTTTCATTAAATAGAATACAATAGAAGAGAATAGAAAAGAAGATAGAGGGCACACATGTCAAATGGCTCAGTATTTCTTCCAGTTGTGTGTGTGTCTATATTGG
>NW_007735433.1:31233-39592 GCF_000696425.1 Galeopterus variegatus | reverse complement strand
CAGTTCTCAGACCACATCTTCTCTTTCTAACAACACTCATTCCTCAGGTCACCTCATTCATTCTCAGAGCTTTAAATGCCATGTGTGTGCCCACATGGATTTTTCCAGCCCATATCACCGAAACTCCCAGACTCATGTATCCAGCTCCCTATTTAACATCTCTGGATGACCCCCAGGCATCTCAAACTTACTGTGCCCCAGACGGAACTTTTAATCATCATCCCGCAAATCTGCTCCTCCCTTAAACCTCCTCCTCTCAGCTAATGGGAATTCAGTCCTTCCAGTTGGTCAGGCACACACCTGGAGTCATCCTTCCTCTCAACCCACACATCCAAATCACTGTTGAGAAACCTATAGACCCTATGTTCTCCCCAACCCCAGCACCATGACCTGGTTCCTCCCCTTGAACTCTAGTCTGGATCATTGCATGAGCCTCCTACCTCATCTCTGTTTCTACTCTAGCTCCCCTTTAGTCATCCTCAACTTGGCAATGTAAGTGATTCATTTAAAGTAGAATGTGTCTGTCCCTCATCAAAATCTCCATTCTACTCCCATCTCACCCCAAGTAAAAGCCAGTCCTTACAACAGTCTGCAAAGCCCACCTGAAATGGACTCCCTGTTACCATGGCCTTCGTCTTCCAGCTCCTCTCACTCCAGCCCACCCACCGGTCAGCATGCAGGCCTGCCTTCCCCTCAAACCTGCTCACCTGCCTGTCTTTCTGCCTCAAGCACTCTCCTTCCAGATCTCAAGGCTAACTGCCTCACCCCATTCGATCTTTGCTCAGAGTTCACTTCTCCAACGAGGCCTTCGATGACCACACTATTAATGTTGCATATCCCACCCCCTTTTCCACATACACTCTCTTTCCTCTTCCTCGGCTTTCTTTTTCTCCATAATACATATCACCATCTGACATACATTTTACTTATTTTACTAATGCCTGTCTTCCTTTTTCCCCATGAGGGCAGAGATTTGTGTGTGTGTGTGTGTGTGTGTGTGTGTGTGTGTGTGTGTGTGTGTTTATACAATGCTGTATCTCCAGCACCTAAAGCAGCACCTATTTCATAGTACATGCTCAATAAATACGTGTTGAACAAATTAATGGGTGTTTTTAAAGCATTTTGATAGTCGCAGAAGAAATTATACTGTTAACTCCAGCTTAACCACTACCTGATCAGTTAAAGTGAAGGAAGAGAATACCAAAATACAGTTTGATCTAAGAAAACTTACATCAAAACCTTATAATGGATGCTGCAGTTGGGACATTTCCTTTCACTGGATCTCCACTAGCTTGGAAATATGGATTCAGACAGCTCTTGCGAGCATTGTGCGTGTCTATTACATATGTTTATGTGGCAACTCCTGTTAGTTACAGATGTCTTGCTGCCTACAGAAAGTGGGTTGAAACACAGCTTAAAGCACGAATTCTCAAGAAATACTTCCCCGTATGATGATTATTAAAGTGGAATTTTGTACCACACATGTGCATACTCCAAAATATTATCCAGTACTTTACAGTTATCAAGAGCTAGATTCACGTAGTTGGATGCTTTCATTGAACAAGAATGGACAGGATTCAGGAAGAAAAGATTCTATTTTGGTCTATTTAATTGGGTGTTTTGAATGTAACTTGCAATAAAACGGTCTAAACAGCACCAAGATGCAGTAGTAATCAGATGACAGTGATGAAGAGCAGAAAATTTTGAGTTTTATCTCCTCTAAAATCTTTCGGATTTCTTTGTTTATAGATGTCAAATTGTTAAGTTAATGATTCATGAGTACAATCATTTACAACTCTATTTGAGAAATACAGTATTCCAAAATTAATGATAGAAGAACTAAAGGAAAATATTTGCTGAAATTTATTTCAAAATTCATAATTTTTAAATTAAGTATTAACACTTGAGATGATTGGCTTGATATTTTATAGGCTCTGAACTAGCTGTACCATTTGTTAATAAGATTATAAGACTTTAAGTTCTAAGGGGAAAGATCCACACTCATAAGTGTGGAAAAATAGCAGTACTATTTATTGTATGATTATCAGACTTTAAGTTCTAAGGAAATATATTCATTCTCATAAAAATTTGACAAGTAGTTGAGGTGTGTCTCAGCATAGACAGATGTACTGAGAGATTTAGAAGATTTCAGCAAACACAAAAGTTTAGTTTTGATAAATACTACTTCTATACCTGGGCTTTTATTGCCGCAGAAGGAAGATCACTAACCTTCTGCCCACATCTCTCCTTCTGAACACCAGACACAGAATTCTAGTTTGTCTTAGGGAATTTGATTTTTGGAACTAGGAATTATAGCTATAAACCACATGGGATGTGGTACACGGACACCAGCACACTAGCAACTAGAATAATGGAAAAACACGATGACTCTGCTAACCATTCCAAGCCAACAGATATGTTCCAATATGCCAGAAAATGAACAGTTGCATTAAAAACCAAGAACAGGCTGTAAACTAGCTTGCCTCCTATGTAGTCAGCGGAAATAAATATTTTTTTACTGTAGACCTAAACCTTTATTGTTTTTATCTTGTACTTTGTTAAGATGTTTTTACTCTTCCTTATATTTCACTAAAACTTGTAGTCAACTATAACTGCCTGGTGATGGGTGCTTTGCGTCCGTTACTTTAAGGTCTTTCGGTTCTTCCAAGTATCTAATGCTCACTACTTGTTACAGTTTTCAAAATGTTATAGCACTGTATCTCCCAGCAACTTAACACTTGAGTTTTATGCTTAATGGAAAATTATTGTAACTAAGTTTTGAAACATATAGAAGACAGCAGCATGGTATGATGAAAAGAGCATAGACATTTGAGAGACAAACCTGGTTTGCAGTTCTGTCATGTGCTAGCTGTAACACAATGTAAGTTATTTAACACTGCTGTCTCAATTTTCTCATCTTTGCAGTAGGATTAATAACAGCATAGGGTCTTTGTATTATGTAAAATAATGTCTGTGTATTAGGGGCTATAAAATGGCCACCAGCAGATCCTAAGGCTATATGATTCCCTGTTAATGTACATAACGAGAAAGGAAATAACTTTGTCCCAGCATTTTAAGCAAAGGTCCAGAGATCCTTAATGATTGATCAGGCTTAGGTCACAAGCTCAGCCCTAAGCCAAGCAATGAAGCTGAGGAATGTGATGTGATGATTGGCTTAGCCCAACTCCTGTGCTGCTCTTGAAACATCTGGACTTCAAGGTGTTTCCCCAAAGCAAAATCAGGGCGATGTGACTACAAGAATGGAAAGTGGAACTGGGGTAGCAAAACCCAGAAATGTCTTCCACGGTCAAAACACAGGGTGAAGAATTAATAAAATTTATTTCCCTCTTGTCCCTACCTCATATTGGAGTCTAGTATGTTAGTTACTGTCTCTTGATGTGGTGTCACAAGGTCATCTTCCCAACAGATAGTCACCCTTTGATGTCAGCCAGTACCAAAAGCCTGCAGATTCTGCCCCTCCTTTGGGGAACAGAGACCTTGCTCCCAGTGATTCTCCTGCAGGACTGATTCTCAGTGGCACATACGTTCCACTCCTAAGGAGCAGTTTCACCACTGGGGAAGATTTATGCAAACAAATTCCAAACCCAGTAGGTAATTCAGAGGTACTGAGATTGAGTACTCAACTCAGCCTGACTTGCTTTAAACCTATTTTTGATGCTTTTCCTTTATCCATCCTCCAGATTTTCTGATCCACTTAAAATTTGTAAACTCCTTTGAGACCAGAGATTGTGTTTTATGAAATGCGTTTTGTGTATTTATCCAGCACTCACTATGGTGCTAGGTACCCTGTAGATAACTATATATGTTCATGGGTAAAAATAATTCCATAAGGTCAAGATGAGCAACTCACCATCACAAAACAATGACTGTTTACCAAGTTCTATTCTTTCAAGAGTGTTGAACAACGTTATTTGGAGGCAGCTGTGGCAAAGGGTATAGGCCGTATTTTAAAAGAGGTGGGTATTTACTCTTGTTCTGAAAAGGTAATTTTAAGCAATCTGAAGCAAATTAAGTTCTACATGAGCTTCAGGCTTCCAGGAGAGTTAGAATGGGTGGTTGCCAGGGAGATCTTCTCCTGATTGGGAGACAACAATCATGCTTAGGGATTTGCACATTGCAAAATTGTAATTTTCCTATTCTTGCTCTTTTTTTTTTTTTCTGCTTTTGCTGTGAGAAGAGCAAGCTAAAAAGGCTACAGGGACATTTAAGCCAAGTCGCATTTGTCAAGGTGAAAGCTGTGTGGAGAAGGAAAGCAGTTCTCCCAGCTGCAAAGAAGATGGAAAGGAGCAGAGTGAGTAGGGAATCTGAGAGCCCACTAAAAGTGCTTAGAAGGCCACTGCATTACAGCCATTTCTGTAAAAAGTTGTAGGCAGGAACTTGAAATCCAGAATGCTTGTTGAGATGCTTGGAGGCCCCCAAAGCCACCATTAAAGGTGTGGCTGCCCTGCAAGTTTTCTAAATCTCTCCCTCCTCCCCACACCCCACTGTCCATCCTGGTTTTAGCAGAAACTGCAAACAGCAGCTGCTAAAGAAGCCATGAAGCTGTTTCACTTCATAATTATTTATTTTTATTATTCATATTTGTATTTATCATTTTAAACCCTTGTTTAGCAGTGCTAGCAAATTAGTGACAAGATAACAGTTATGCCTGTTTTGATAGTTACATTTTGGGGAAAAAAAAGACAGTTGAGTGGGAACATGTACTCCATTCTTTTCTTTTCTTTTTCTTTAGTTTATTTGTTCATTCGCCCAATCATTATAGATTTATCAGAAGCAGGGTGATATTATTAAAAGATTTGGGGAAGAAAAAGATTTTGTCAGACAAATGCAGGTCCTACTAGTTATTTTGACCTTGGGCAAGTCATTTTACCTTTTTGAATCTCAGCTTTTCAGCAGCAAAATGGAAATAGTAATGCCAACTTCATAGACTGCTGAAAGGATTAAAGTAACAAGGTTCTGTTCCCAGCCCTTTGAGGTTATTGCACAATTGTCAGATTATTCCATAAATTTGAGGTCCCCATCTGCTTTCATAAACACAGCTTTCTCTCTATGTACCCTTCCTCATCAAGCTCAGGAAGGGCCGGGTAGGTTGACCCCCTCAGCCAGAGCCAAGCCCCCTCATTTACCTCGTCACTTTCGTTGAAATCCCCTGTGCTGGAGAAGGAATCAACAGCTGCTGAGGGGCAGCGTTGCAAACAGCAACCTGTCACTGATACCATTTTAGCCAGTGCTCCTCCTTACTATATTGTCTCTATTCCTCTCTGACCAACCGAATGCCGAAGTTATTTCTCCCCACTTCTTCAGTTCCCGATGAAATAGAACTTGCTTTATATGCCACCTCAGCCTTAGATTCACCAGTTTTCCTCTGAGATCTCTGCAACCCAGAACTGCTCACAGAAGTGCGCTGGCCTGCCCTTGCATGCCTTCAGGACATATGCTCCATTCCAGCTATCCCGGCTTTCTAAGTGTCTGCATTCCTTTTGTGGCTCTCAGATTTCCCCAAATCTCACACATTTCATTACTCCAAGCCTCATCATTCAACTTCCCATAATAATCTACTTCCTGAAATAATCGACTCTGGAGGAGTCACACACGCATGGCTTCATCTCTCCACCACTGCCTCTCAGACCATCACTTAAATAACTGCAGCCCAGACAAAATGGGAGACTCAAACTACGTGTGCTTAGGAAGAGCCTTTTTTAAAAAGCCTATCTTTCTATCTGTGTACTATCTGAAATAGCAGTTCTTGTAACTTTCATTTCAAGGCATGCAACCCATCATTTGTTTATTAATTTTTTTCCTCCAGACAGACCTTAAAACCCCATGAAGTTGTTTTCTTATCTGAAATATGTGTTCTGTAGATTACCATAAAATAACAATTGTTACCCAAAAGACATATGAATATGGTGGTGGGGAAAGATCCTTGGACTGTAAACGGCAGACCCCAGCTCGGGCACGATATCACCCTGCATTAGCTACTAACCTCTCTGGACTTTGTTTTCTTTATTTGACAAGCTGAGATTATAATATTTACTCTTCTTATCTTTCAAGATAGTTGTGAGGATCATGAGACATTATGTACTTATGTTTTCTTGAAAAGCATGAAAGATGAATGCTAATTGTTTTTATGAATTCGGTCACTACTAAATATGACCATTAAGTTCTACAATTACTATCCCAGAATGCATCTATTTCTTGTTCTAATTTTCATACATATTTTTTAAAAGGATCTTTAATTGATTCTAAAACCCATATTTTTCACATTTTAGCATCTCTGATACAGGGATGCATCACATAAACTATGGAGTGTCAGAATTTAATTGATGGCATTATTTCTTTCTTAGTGGTACAAAAACATTGGGAGGTTTTTATTGGTATCTTAGATTCAGTAAAATGTACTATTTTATCTTACAGGAAAGTTGTTGAAGGGTAAAAGTAAGAGTACCTTGTCTATTCTGAATGGGAACTTTATTAACTTAGTAAGGATAGGACCCCCCAAAATCTGCAAAGTGTTTGAGACATTCAGAACAGGAGTTACTACCTTGAATCATATAACCTTTCAAGGTTCCCTATGAGAAAGATTTTTAAGGACCCCCAGTCTAATATAGCTTTAGCTCACAGACCTTCCAGAATGAGTGTGAGCCTCTTTAACTGAGTTTGGGGAAATCTAAAGGGGAAGAAATGTCAGCATTAAAAGATAGTCCCCTTCCAAAGGTCCTAGAAGAAAGATAAATACCTTTTTGTGCCTAGGGGCCAATTTAGGAGAACCATTTTCTTACCATGAAAGAAATATTTATATTATGCATATGATTACATATAAAGTCTATTTTCATTTATATTCTTATACTAAAATATCTAGTGAATAGAAGGATGACAGCCATCTAAAATGCCACTGCTTTTTAATCCCCAAGGTATTTAGGCTGGTCATACTTAACAATTATGGTTTTAAAAAGACAGGTTTTTCTAACCTTTATGCTCACATTTTTATGGTGCTTTGAAGTTCACAAACTGTATTCACACACATTATGTTAATTATACATTTATCATCAGTCCCATTTTACAGATAGAAAAACTGAGTCTCACTGCCAAGATAATGTCTTTAGCAAACAGTTTTTCTGCTTCACCCTTGCGTTTTTCTCCTGCTTTCCACTTCTCTACCTCATGGCCAGGCTGCAAATTTTCCAAATCTTTACATTCTGCTTCTCTTTTAAATTCTGGCTTTACATCATGCTTTTGCCACTATAACTCACTGTAGGCTGTTAAAAGTAACCATGCAGCTTCCTTAATGCTTTGCTGCTTGGAACTTTCTTCTGCCAAAAATTCTGGTTCACAACTCTTAAGTCCCACATTCCACAAAGTCCAAGTGCATGGACACAGAGCAACTAAATTCCTTGCTATGGTATAGTAAGGGTTATCTTTTGTCCAATTCCCGGTAAGTTCCTCATTTCTATCTGAGACCTCATCTTCTGCATTGCTTTTGCTATCCACATTTCTATCAGCATTCTGGTCACAATCATTTAACCAATCTCTAAAATCTTCCAAACTTTCCCTCATCTTTTTCTCTTCTTCTAAGTCCTCCAAATTCCTCCAACCTTTGCCTAATACCCAGTTCCAAAGCTGCATCCACATTTTCAGGTATCTGTATAGCAACACCCCACTCCTCAGTACCAATTTTCTATATTAGTTCATTTTGTGTTGCTATTACAGATCTGCCTGAGACTGGATGATTTATAAGGAACAGAGGTTTATTTGGCTTACAATTCTGGGACAGCTGCATCTGGCACAGGTCTTAAGCTGCTTCTACCCATGGCAGAAAGCAGCAGGCAGCTGGTAGGAGGTACAGGCAGATCGCGTGGTGAAAGGAAGCAAGAGAGAGAGAGGAGGTACCAGGGTCCTATAAACAACAAACTCTGGTGGGAACTAATAGAGCGAGAACTCACTCATTACTCCCTCCTCCCCCAGGGAGAGCATTAATCCATTCATGAGGGATCCGCCCCCATGACTCAATCAGTTTCCAACACTGCCACACTGGGGATCAGATTTTCACATGAATTTTGGGGGGCCAGGGACAGAATGATGAAGAATGGATATGTTGTCCCCTGCAAAACTCATGTGGAAATATCCCCAATGTGGCAATGTTGGAAACCGATTGAATCATGGGGGTGGATCCCTCATGAATGGATTAATGCTTGGGGGGGGGGTTATATTAATGGGTGAGATCTCACTCTATTAGTTCCCGCCAGAGCTGGTGGTTTATAGGACTCTGGCACCTTCTCTCTCTCTCTCTCTCTCTCTCTCTCTCTTTCTTGCTTCCTCTCGCCATGTGATCTGCTTGTAC
>NW_007735433.1:22418-31184 GCF_000696425.1 Galeopterus variegatus | reverse complement strand
TCTCTCTCTCTCTCTCTCTCTCTCTCTCTCTCTCTCTCTCTCTCTCTCTCTCTCTCTCACGCCCACTTCCTCTCACCATGTGATCTGCTTGTACCCACCAGCTGGCTGCCACTTTCCGCCATGAGTAGAAGCAGCCTGAGGCCTATGCCAGATGTAAGTGTTCCAGAATCATAAACCAAATAAACTTCTCTTCTTTATAAATCATCCAGTCTCAGGTATTTCTGTTATAGCAACACAAAACAGACTAATACAGAGTGTAAATGCTTAAACGTAAGCATTAAAAAGCAAATAATCCCTTTTTCCTCTCCATAACTACTGTAAAACCTAATCTGAATTAGATTGCTCTTATTATTTTTCTTTAACGTTTGTTGGGTCCAACCACCCCCTGAGCTGGTGCAGATGAGGAGGACATCCCACTAGCCTGATATCAACAAGTACCTGGGCTTTTTTCTTTCTGCTCCAGCTTCTCTTTCTTACTAAGACCTCCAATCCCTTAAACTGCCATCACTAGTAATAATGCAGGCTTTCTCAAACAGCTGCAAAGTTCACCTTTTCTTTGACTTTCCCTAAATCATTTATTTCTGTGCAACGGAAGTGGAAAGACACAGCAACCTTTGACTGGATCACAGTAACAGCTGCAGCCACATACTTGTCCTGTCTTTCCCATCAAAGGGGAGTAACATTTCACTTTTTGAGCCCCTTACAAACTGGTATGCTTTCTTCTAAAACCGTGTACCTAAGCAATGTCTCTCTTTTGCATTAAAATTTAAGGAACTAAACATAAACACCGGCTCAATTATGGCAATTTTGCTGACCCTTACAGTTCACCAAGGGTGTTGTTTTCTTATTTTTTTTTCTCCAAGGTCTTGCTTTTCTGTGTCTTTATATTTTTTTAGAACTGATTGCTGTATTATTTTATATGTAATCTTGTATGCTACCTTAAGGTATATGAATATGTATTAATATTCAAATTCCACTCCAATGGAGGTCACTGTCACGCAACTTCTTAGCTGCTACCATTTGAAAAGTATGTTTAATTGAAAGGCATACAGACTAAATACTTCTTAGCTGGTTTCCTTAACAATTACAGACTGTCTAGTACATGCCCAAGTTTCTACCATTAATTAACTTTGAAAAAAACACCTAACCGGAAATTTGTCATGTTTTGTCTCACAAGTGATATGAGCTAATCAGTTTATCAGATTAGACAATAGGTCTGTGACATATTCCAGAGAGCAATGCTTATGAATTTAGGAATCAGTACTGAGAAGGTGCAAGTGTTGTTGTGGCCCTGAGCTGTACTGAGATAATTTTTAAAATGTAATTGCTAAGCCAATGAGGTTCTAAACATGATCATATCTATGCAGTGAGTCACCTGCTAACTGAAGGAAAACAAGACTGTTGTCAACATTTATAATTTTCTAAGAAACCTTTGTTGCTGTGGTGATTTTGAAGCTCTTTAGCTAAAAAAAAAAGTGAAAACTCTACATTGTTACTAGCACAGTTAATAAATGGCAAGTGTGTAGAATGCAATGGATTAAGAAGGTGTCATGGACTATTATTGTTCAGTTCTGCAGGTGCCACAAAGCAGAGCCTAATAAGAGAGACAGCATCAGACAGTGGTCAACAGTGAGGCCCCAGGGGCTGCCCCATCGAACTGTGCCCCTTCATAGCTGTAACTTTGGGCAAGTTACATAACCTTAGTCTTCTCATTTGTAAGATGGGGGTAATATTAATACCACCCCACAGCTGTATGGATCAAATGAGTTGACATTTATGAAGCATTTAGAAAAGTGCCTGCACACAGGAAGCAAAATATAAGAATTTGTTAAATAAACTAAACATATTTTCTGGTGATGCTTAAGCTTCGTTAGTACTTTTCAGAATTAGAACTGCAAACTACTATTATCAAGTCCACGAATAGTAGCTTCTCTTCAGTCTGATGTTCCTAGATATAAACTTTCAAATTATACAGATAGATTTATAATTTAAGGAGGAAAGAATAGTGCTTTTTTTAGTAAAACATCTCTTCTCACTTCCTAGAATCTAAAGTATTTAGAATGTCATGTCTAACATGTGTATGTGTCATTGTGGACACTTTTCACTTTAGATTTCAAATTCATATATTATTAATCATAACATTTAGGTTAATTAAATTCTGGCCTTGGGAATTAAACCAAAAATACTTCAAGGCCCAGTGTTGCCATTTCCTAGCTATGTGTCCTTTGGGGAGTTAGTTAAGCTCTCTGAGCACCTACTTCTCATTTGAGAAATACAGAAATAATGCACAGTGTTGTTGTATTGATGAAATAAGACCCTGTAAATAAATTTCTTAGCATAGTTAAATATTAATAATGAAATACTGTATTATTTTAATAGATAACCAGTAAAGAGTTAGCATCAAAATGTTAAATACCCTTTTTATCTTCTCATTGCAAACCTGGCCAGTTCCAGGAAGCCCTTCCTGGATAATCCCTCCCTGTCACTGATAACTCCTATATCTAGTGTCTCTTTAGTACACATTCCATTTATAGCACCACATCTTAGACTTGCTAACATGTTGATCTGGAACTGTTCCCAAATTCATTTACACTTTGTCTCTCCTCTCTGTTAAAGCATATTGAGGGCAAGAACCAGCCTCCCCTTCCTCTGGTCTTTTTAAGTTAAATCTTGTGCAGTGTTGTGGGCATTGTAGGCTGTTTGTGCTTCCTGTGGATTAAAAGGGCACTATGCATTTCTTTCACTAAGTCGAGAAGAATGAGATCCAGGTTGAATTCATGTAGTGGAAAATATAAGAGGAACTGTTATATTATATATAATTAATTGACCGAATATAATTAATATATCCAGTCAATGAGAAGATAGATCCATGTGTCCCAATTCTTGGGCATTCGTTCAGCCACTAAACATGCAGGGGAACTCTTTCTTAAAAGACCCTTGCGGGCCGGCCTGGTGGCGCACTCGGTAGAGTGCAGCGGCGCTCCCGCCGAGGGTTCGGATCCCATATAGAGACTGGTCCGCTCACTGGTTGAGCGCAGCGCGGGCGCAACACCAAGGGTTGCGATCCCGTTACCGGTCACAAAAAAAGAAAAAAAAGACCCTTGAGTTGTTCAAATATGAGAGTCCTTCAGAAAGTTCATGGAAAAATAAAACGAGAGGATAATAGGAATCTTTCCATGAACTTTTTAAAGTACCCTTGTATAATAGAGAAGACTTGCCTTAGAGAAACTTATAGAATGTAGCCATACTTAAAAAATTGGGTGAAGAGAAAGCCATAAAGAAACCTTCTAAAGCATAGTGCGATGCCCACCTGAACTCAAAGGAGGATTGTGGAAACAAACAACGGCAGTGCTCTGACAACATTCCCCACATTAAGGACTTAGTGCAGCTTCCAGCATAGCAAGAGGAAAAGAGCAATTCAGATAAGTAGTAGCTCTACCAGGTAAGTGCAGCAGTCAGAGCCAAAAGGAGAGAAGCTCTCTGACAACATTCCCCACATTAAGGACTTAGTGCAGCTTCCAGCATAGCAAGAGGAAAAGAGCGATTCAGATAAGTAGTAGCTCTACCAGGTAAGTGCAGCAGTCAGAGCCAAAAGGAGAGAAGCTCTCAAGAGGTGTTACTTGTGTGTATGTGTGTGCAATGCGTGTGTAGAAGCCGACAAAATAGAAAATCAAGAAAATGCCATTAGCGTTCATGAGGAGATCATTGGAAACCTTCAAAGAGTGCTGTAAGCAGATCTATGGAGGCCGAACACAAACTAGGGAGTGTTCAGAAAGAATAGGCAATGGGGAAGTGCGTGTAGCCAGTGTAGACCACTGGTTTAGGAAAAAGATAGAGTGGATATGACAAGGTAAAGATGAAGGTTCAGGGAAAGCATAGATAAATCAGAAAACATTTTTGAATTTTAAGTGACAATAGAAAACAAATCACTGAAAAGCTCAAATAAAATGGCTCTCCTTTTTTATGGCATTCTTATGCCTGACGACTGTTATCAGGGTGAGAAAACTGAAAAGTATACACGAATCAGAACTGATGGTTTTAATTCTTTCTAATGCACAAGTTGTTTTAAAGATTGAGACATGGCGTTGCACATATTCAAGACATTCTTAGACATATTCCCATAAAACACTATTACTGAAATGTTAATGTCTAAAGTTTTAGGTAATTATGTACATTACCAATACGCAGGGTCATACAAAAGAAAAGGAAAGAAAAGAAAAAGGTAGGATTTTATAAAAAGCAAATTATCTGTTTTGTATTGGAATAGGTTCCCCAAGATGAATGGACGGGGTACACCCCTCGAGGTAAAGACGATGAAATTCCATGCCGAAGAATGCGGAGTGGCAGCTACATCAAGGCCATGGGCGATGAAGACAGTGGCGACTCAGACACGAGTCCCAAGCCTTCTCCCAAAGTTGCTGCACGAAGAGAAAGCTATCTCAAGGCTACTCAGCCATCCCTCACGGAACTCACCACACTCAAGTAAGTAGTCTTAGCTCCGTATTTCTCATGAGGAGTATAGTACTTCTTAATCCAACTTCTTGTGTCAGCATCTAGGATCAGATCGTGTGACTCCTAGAATAAGGGGGGCCAAAAATGTCCTACAGATGGAGCATTGTAATACATGAATGGTTTACTGATTTTGACATTGGATCTGACTTGTCTATCCCACTGCCTTCAAAGACAGGGGCACTCAGGTGTGCTCTACATAGACCATAAGCTGAACTCTTCACCTCTAATCAGAAGGGTTTGAAACAATCCAGAATGGTTTCTGAGAAGAATTAATATATCCGGTCAATGAGGAGATAGATCCATGTGTCCCAATTCTTGGGTGTTCGTTCAGCCACTAAGTATGCAGGGGAACTCTTTCTTAAAAGACCCTTGAGTTGTTCAAATATGAGAGTCCTTCAAAAAGTTCATGGAAAAATAAAATGAGAAGATAATAGGAATCTTTCCATGAACTTTTTGAAGTACCCTTGTATAATAGAGAAGACTTGCCTTGGAGAAGCTTATAGAATGTAGCCATACTTAAACAATTGGGTGACATGTGAAGATTCTTGATATACATTTTTAAATTGGGGCACTCAGCATATACTACAATTTGTAAGACCTTAAAATTCTTTTTTGTTGTTGTTTTGAAAACTGTGATTATAAGTAGTCTTTACCTCCATTTGTGCTATTTGTAAATAGAGAACTGCATTACAAAGGAAACTACTGAAATTGGTTATTTTAAGCAAGACCTGATTTAATCTTTAATACTATTTATAGAGGGTAAATCAGAGCCGTGGAACATGGATCTCGAGATAGAACTCCATTTAAATCTGAAAAGCATATTACAGATATTTAATATTTTTAAAGTGCCTTTCATTCCATATTTTGATAAAATATATGCATGTATATTATGCTACAAAATAAAATCTAACAACATAAAATAAATAAAACAAAAAATACCAAAGCAATTGAGTTAAGGAAAACAAAACAGATTATTAATCAAGCACACTGAAAAACAGCTGACTATTCTATGATAGAATTTATTTAAATAGCAAAATACATTATATTTTACAGAAATGGACAGACAGAGTCCCCTCATGAATTCTTTTTCAAATGGTCATGTGGCATCACTCTGGATCATTTTAATCAAAACTTAATTCCAATTCATTAGTAAACCATCCCAAGAGAAGAAATTCCTCTTCCTTTCCTTCTTTCAGCATGCAGTCGCCCTTCCTCTTAGCCTTTTTTACTTCATTACTCGTATTCGTTTCCTAGGGCTGTCATAACAATGTACCACAAACTTGGTGGCTTGAAAAATAGAAATATATTGGGCCAGCCCGGTGGCGCACTGGAGAGTGCGCCGCTTGGGAGCGCGGCGGCCCTCCCGCCGAGGGTTCAGATCCCATGTGGAGACCGGTTCCCGCGCACTGGCTGAGCGTGGTGCGGGCGCAACACTGAGGGGTGCGATCCCGTTACCGGTCAGTAAAAAATAAAAAAAAAAAAAAAGATGGGGGCCCGCCGGGGGGGCGCGGGGGGGGGGGCGGGGTTGGGGGGCGCGGCGGCCCTCCCGCCGAGGGTTCAGATCCCATGTGGAGACCGGTTCCCGCGCACTGGCTGAGCGTGGTGCGGGCGCAACACTGAGGGGTGCGATCCCGTTACCGGTCAGTAAAAAATAAAAAAAAAAAAAAAGATGGGGGCCCGCCGGGGGGGCGCGGGGGGGGGGGCGGGGTTGGGGGGCGCGGCGGCCCTCCCGCCGAGGGTTCAGATCCCATGTGGAGACCGGTTCCCGCGCACTGGCTGAGCGTGGTGCGGGCGCAACACTGAGGGTTGCGATCCCGTTACCGGTCAGTAAAAAAAAAAAAAAAGACAAAAAGGAAAATAAAAAAAAGAAATGTATTGTTTCACAGTTCACAAGCTACACACCTGAAATCAAGGTGTCAGCAGGGCCGTGCTCGCTCTGAAACCTGCAGAGGACAGTCCTTTCTTGCCTCTTCCTAGATTCTGGTTGTGGCCTGTGATGCTTGGCATTCCTTGGCTTGCAGCTGCAGCACTTCAATCTCTGCCTCTGTCGTCCCACAGTGCCCTCCCTTCTGTGATTCACAAGGCTATCTTCTTATGGCACCAGTCATATTAGATGAGGACCCCCCTTAATGACCTCATCTTAACTTGCTTAAGTCTGCAAAGACTCTATTTCCAAATGAGGTCATATTCCCAGATACTGGGAGTTAGGACTTCAACATATCTATTTGGGAACACAATTCAACCTATAACACGGCCACACGTGGTAAAAGTTGATCACTGAAAGAAAGGAGTAGAAACCTGTCTTCATTGCACTTTGGCACACCTAGCAGAGGCTCAGAAAATTAAATATACCCAGTCTGAAAAGAACTGAATTTGTAATAAAGGCAGTGGGCCCAGCTAATCTGAAATGAGAGTGGCCAAAGACCCTTCTGACAAATATCTTCTGTGGACCTTAAAATAGCTCAACTAGAGACAATAACAGGTAGTCACAGTCATGGTGTTAATTGACATCTTCCAGAAGATGCAAAAGAGGGCATGGAATGGGCAAGAGAGTCTCTTAGATTTTCCAGGTCTTGGCTTTCTCACTGGTAAACCAAGCAGCACGATGCTGCCGCCTCCAGAGTCCCTTCCACCTCCTGAGTATCCTGAAAGGTTATCATCAAGATGCATTTGTCACATAAACTCAATGACACTTGGGTCTTGGGTGATAAGATACAGCAACTGCTGCTGCTCAGGCAGAGCCATGATAAAGAGGAGGAGAGTGTTCTGGGGAGGCTGAAGGCCAAACAGCTGCTGGGCTCAGCATTCACACTTGTGCCTGGGGCCACTCTCCTCATGGCTTCCAGACGTGGAGACTCCACTCTGAAGTCACTGGAACTCTTTCTTTCCCGTTTGCCTTCTACACAATATTACCTTCCTCCAATGTCCTGGGCCATAGTTTTATAACCATCTATATTTCTTTTGCTACTCAGAAGTTTTAAGAACAGAAAGAAACACACACACAGCTAGTGGCTAGGCTGGTGGTAGAGGGTCAGCTACTGCAGACAGTGAAATCATTCAAGTGAGTTCTGGTTAGTGACTTGTCTTTCCTCCAAATCTATGGAAATCCAAAATGGTAACCAGTTGACTAGGGGACACCTGGTAAATTGAAAAACATTTTTCTTTACTTAGGATGGAGTTTTGCCAAACCGTCTCTGTTGTTCCCTGCTCTTCAGCAGGCAAGAGAACATCTGGCCACCATTCAGACATGTCCTTCTTCTCTGTGCTCCCATCCCATTCCCATAATTGTTTCTCATAATTCTACTTATCTCCGTTCATTTCTCCCTCACCTATTTTGTGAGTTCCATATATCACTATAATCTACATGTTAAGTTTCCATCATATTCAACTACACATGATTATTAGTGATTTCTAGTTTAACTAGATTTAGGATGTACACAGGAGAAAAGGAAAATGCAGTATGGATGCAAAAATTCAGACATGATATGACTCAGAATCAATTCCTGCTTTTATTCCTTGGTGATGTTTTGACTGGAGATCATTATTTTTCTAGAAGTTTGAAGCATTCAGTCCCTCATGAGAAAAAGATTCCCATATCCTGGAATTCTAGTTCCTCAAAAAAGAAAACTATATTTATGTTCCTACTTCTTTGACATTTAAGTCAATTTTTTTTCCTCCTTCCCCCTCAGCAATTCACAGCTTTAGGGATGAATCATAGCCATGAAACAAGATAACTAAAATTAGTCGAGTGAGATTGGGGCAACATTTTGTTTGAGGTTTTCAGCTCCCATCTTCTCTCAGAAATGTTGGAGAGAAGGCTCTTCTACACTTTCTTACATTGTTTTTCTTTTCTCTTTTCCCTTTTCTATTTTCCAAAGGCATCTTAAGGGTTTATATACATGGGGCGGTTTTCATTAGCCACATAATGTTAGTGATTGGGCCTTCAGATACACAAGGCTGAAACAACCTGGAGTTACCAGTAGCCTTGAGACAATAAAGTCCACTTTTGAGCCTCCAAAATGGCTCCTGTAGCTGCTCTCTGAAAACTATGTTTTCTCTCTTTCTCTTCTCTTATTCCACAGCTATTGACAAATCCATCCACCTCATCACCAGCTTTTCCTTCTTCCTTAATTATTCACTAACAATGAACTTGAAATGGCATAGCACCCAAGGATATTAGCGTTTTCAAAAAGAGCTTCTGAATATTTTTTTTTTTTTTTTTTTTTTTTTTTTTTTTTTTTCCGTGACCGGCAA
>NW_007735433.1:15126-22046 GCF_000696425.1 Galeopterus variegatus | reverse complement strand
GGGAGCGCCGCCACGCTTCCCAAGCGGCGCACTGTAGCAGTGCACCACCGGGCCGGCCCAGAGCTTCTGAATATTTAATAGTAAATTTTCAGGCAGGTTGGGGAGAGATTTGGGACCTAGAGTTCCCTCAAAACATGTTGCCACAGTCTGGCTCTGATGAAGAACTGAAGTCTTCTACTTGGGTTTGCTATAATATGCAGTTTGTTCTGGAACTGAGACTAATGCCTGCTACCACGATTACTTAAAACCATGTCCAAATCCCATCTTGGACTCTTATTTGATATAGTATAGAAGGAATTTTTTTAAAATGATACTAAACGAGCTGTCATTTAAGAGATTCTAGAGTTCAATTCAGATATACGTTAATCTTATACAAATGACACTTTAAAATATCTTCACACTTCTTTATCCCTTCATCCAGGCACTAAGAAAAATTTTCCCCAGAAGAAATAGCCGGACTTTAATATTATAGACTTTGAAATTTCCTAGTGAGAAGGGCTTCAGGCTTTTGTGAGAGGGCCAGTTAGACCTCCTACCAGTTTCGATAAAGTATCTAACAAAAAGGCTTCCGGAAGGTTTATTTTCAGTCCTAAATGCCTTGAAGGCAGTATGTTCTTCAGGGTGATAAATCCTCTAAATCTTCATTTTTTTCCCTAGCCTGAACTTTTTTTTGTTTGTTTTGTTTTGTTTTGGATAAATTGGCTAACTACTGAATAGCTCTGTGACTTTGGCAACTGGTTTAATGTCTCTGATCGTCCCCAATTAAAAGAGAGTCTGGGGCTCTTTGCATGGGTGGCATCATTTGGGTGTCTCCCACCATGCCTCTCCCACCCCCAATTCGAGGGACGGCATTAGTGGATCCCAGCACTGATGGGTCCCTTCACCCTCCCCACTGAGCACAGACTGGCCTTGGAACCAGTTTCCGCGCAGTGCTGCAGTCGTCATGACTCGCTGACCCGGGACGCCCACAGGTGCTGTTCCTGTCTACGTGGAAGGTCTCTGAGGAACCTTTCAGAGCTAATTGTATAATTGTAAGAATGAGGCACAGAAGAACTGGCAGGTCACAGTATAAAGACGAAAGGAAGAAGTATTGGTAAATAATTTGAGAAGAGGTAGATGGGGTGTTCAACTTTAATTTTGGAGATTTAAAATGAATCAGTTCCACATGAGGAAGCCCAAACCGCAGCTTCTGGAGGGAGCCTCTTTTCTGTTTACCTTTGCATGATTTTCTTTCTCTCTTTTTTCTCTCCAGACTCACTGTGTCCTCTGCCTGTTCCTCACGTTCCGCACGCCCCTCCTACCCACCCACTGTTCCTCATGTTTCTTCTCTCCCCAAAGAAAGAGGGAAAGTAAGTGGGGAGATGGGAGCATTGCAATTTTTTTCCCAGACAGTGAGCCATATTTAAGAACGTGGCAATATGTATCATCCCACCTCTGTCCTAATGGTAGGAAATGTCTCTGTTTTCCTTGTTTGTCTGTTTCCCCCAAATGCTTTTCTGTTCCTCTCCTACCTGTCCCTTGATATAATTATAACATACAATAGTAAATGCTCCATACAATGGTATTAAAAACAGAATAACACAACCTGATGCTACAAAATTGTGAGTTCACATCCTCAGTGATATAAACTCAGGGTAGTTTTCCATCCTTCCCTGACCATAATGCTTTCTTTTATTGTCCTCTATCATTTCAACTCTATAAGAAATGGAAAAAGTTTAAAGCAGGGAAGTTCATTCTTGCTCAAGGACAAATTATCATTTGTTACAGACAAATTTTCTGAATACCTCTCCAAAATAAGCTTGTATACAATTATACAATAAAAAAGAAAATAACTAGTACAAGAAATTATCTATTATATTCAGTCCCCCTTCACCATGCCCAGCTTAAAAAAAGAATCCATCCTTCATTCAGGTGTAAATACCCTCCTTGTGTGAGTACCGTGGTCTGTACCACATCCCAGTCCCTTGCTATGGAATTACTTTTAGAAAAGTCTATTTGGAGGGAAGCCTGAATAGATTGAACTGTTCCTACAATGATCAAGACCACAGAGAGGAGAGAAGTATTTGGTGTCTTTAAGGGAGGTGAAAGAATAAAAAGAGTCCAGAGACTTTTAGCAGGAGGGTACTTATGTTTTAATGAGGCTCTGAGTGCTGGCCGAGTGCTGTGGGCTTTACTTGCGTGTGTTCACTTGATCACAGCTCCATGCATATGATTTCACCCATTTTACAAGTGAGAAATCCGCATCTCAGAGAGATTAAATAACTTGTTCAAGATTACCTATTCCTAAATGTCTGAGCTAAGATTTGAGCCCAGATGCTGAAAGCAGAAAAGATGAAGAGCTGTGCAGAATGGTGAACTTACTCAGATTGCAGCGATGAACTATTTAAAAGAGGTTTTAAAATGGAAGGAAAAGGAAAATCAACTGAGTGTGGACAACTGAGAAGTGGCATCAGGAAAAAGAGACATTCACAGCAGATCGTGAGAATGGAGAATGGATTTCAGAAGGCTGCAGGCGACATGAGCTCTGGCCTGCAAGTGTAAGCAGCAGACAACCAGCTAAAACAGGAAGGACCTGAGAACTTCTGACTCAAGCTTGGCCTGGGGTGAAGGAAGGAAGGATCACAGGACCAAAGAGCCAGAGCTACAGAAGGTGCTGGCTGACGCAGAACACAGGGAGAAGCAATAGCCTCTTAGAAGCCTGGTTCAGCTTTGTGGGGACTAGTGCGATAACACATCCTGGACCCATATCTGCTCCGTGGCTTACAGTGTGGAACCTGAGCCTTCCTCATGTGACCACAGACCAGGTTTACACTTCTGACAGCTGGCTACACAAGGCTGTGAGGACAAGGCCCTGGAACAGGGAAGAGATGTGAACAACAGGAGACCCCAGGTGAAGGTTCTGGAAACAAAGATTCTCCATTTCCCTTAGGTAGTACCAATCAGACATGCCTCCCACTGTCCTGCCAGGAAGACTTAGGTTTGCAAAAACATGTAAAATTCCCTCGTCTTGCCTATCTGCTAGGTTCCTTGTTAAAGTGCAGACAACCAGGTAAAGAGAACACCCTAATTACAATCAGAAATTGTATTCATGTAATCACTTGCTCATATATTCATGAAACAAACATTTATTCCATATCTTTAATATTTAAGTACTGTGTGAGTCATTTATACATTGGTTTCAATAAATTTATTTAATGCTTTACTAAAATCTGATTTTCCAGAGTCAAGTGTGAGGAAAAAAATATATATGTATATACATGGCCACACCCACCCACATACACACACACACACACACACACACACACACACACACACACACACACACACTAGAGTCTAAGAAAGCAAAAGCAGGCACTACAGGGAGAAAAAGACCTTAAAACTCAGAGGCTGGAGATATTAAAGTTGGTAGTTTTGTTCAGAATTTTTTTGTAGTTAGAAAAATCCACTTTACCTGGCTTGGGGTTTTTTCCCTTTCTTTTTTTTTTTTATTGTAGGTTACTATTTTGTCAGCATAGTTCAAGTTATTAGCTGTGCTTTCATTTTATATGGTTAAAGAAATCCTCATCTTGCACCCAGATGGCAGGACATTATGCAGAAATGAGAAAAGCTTCTTTAAAAGGAAGCTTAGGCAGACATATTAGGAGCTGCCTCTAATCCTTTTTGGAAGCAGGCTGGGTACAAGTCCCAAATAAATGTACCTTTACAGAGGATGCATATGGAATAGCAAAACTGTCAGCATCCCTATATATCACACAGGAGGAAAGGAGATCAAAACTGCAGCCAGAGGAATTTAGGTTAGCTGCAAGGAGAAACTTCCAACTGCAAAGTTATTTATCGAATAAATTAATTTGGAAATATTTAGAGAAACTTTTCTAGACATCTTTTAAAACAACCTGAATTATATTTCTCTTAGAGCTTTGATATACGCTTGGACACTTGAGTTAGATGGACCAAATATCTATATAAGACATGCCAGCCTGAGGAGTCTAAGACTTCACCATAAGATCAGCACCATATCCTTATCACATACACTGATCCTATATTGTCAAGCTCAGCATGCAGGAAGATGAGATTTCAAGGCACCCAAATATTCAGTATTCCCTAAATACACTACTTCTCTTCCTGACTGCCCTTTCTGTCAACCGAATTACCATTTTCCTAAATGCAGTGGAAACTTGGTGGCTCACCTCTCATGTCTTCCAGCTTTAGGGCTCCACTATTTCTCACTTGAATAATGACAGTGGGCTGATTTGTGTGGCTGCCACCAGCGTCTCTCTGCTGCAGGTCCTTCTATAGATTCTCTACCAGGTTACTGAATAATTTTCTCTGAATCCCATTTTGTCAATGCACAAAGTCCTCAACATAGCATTCAAAAGTTTCACAGTAAGACTCCATTCTCCTTTGAGATCCTCTTTCCTGCTGTTTTCTCTCAAGTATTCATGCTTCAGTCAAATGCAACTACTAATTGTTCTGAAGATCTATTCTGCTGTCTTCAGGCCTGTACTACTCAGGACAGGCTAGATTATGATGGGGGTTAAAAAGCAACCCCCAGATCATAGATTCTTCTAACAACAAAAATGTATTTCTTGCTCATGCGACACGTCTATCTTAGGTCAGTAGGGAACTCTGCTCACTGTCGTCACCCAGGGGCCAGGCTGTGGATGCTCCATATCAACAGACACTTCCAAAGTCACTAAGGCAGGGAAGAGCCAGGGTGAATTGAGCCTCGGATCTTAAAGCCTGCACTAGCAAGTTGAACAGTCACCTCCAGTTCCATTTCACTGGCAAAAGCTCATGACAGCGATGTCTAACTTCACAGAGGGCAGGGAAGGCAGTTTTACCATATGTCCAGAACACAGACACACAAAACAATATTTATCAAGCAGCACTAATGACTACTGAAGTCCAACTTTTTGGACACTAAATATTTGAATTAGTCTCTCTCTCGCAGGCAAAATATATTTATGCCCCACTACCACCATCAAAGGGGGAAAACCCAAAAACCCTATCCTGGCACAATATCACCCTCAAAGGTTATGGCCTATGGGTGCTGGTTGATAGTCTGTGCAGCAGGGAATGATACATAGTAATATCTCTGGTCCAGGTGTGTCTTTGAGACATGCAAACTCAAAAAGTGGAAGAACCAATCTTATGAGCTACTTTCCTCTGAATCATGTTGTCTAATCAAAAGAACTTACTTGTATCTTCATTTCAAATCATCTAAATGCACTCCAAGGCTTGAACGATGGGGTGAGGTGCCCCTATCCTCGATGTGAACTTTGCCACAAGGGCTCATTTTCATCATGTTTTCATTGCTCAAAGGCCTCCTTAGGTTCACTTTTCACAAGTTAGGCTGAAATCAGTTGCTTCTTCCGATCCTTCAAGTCCTCAAAGGTCTAGACTCTCCTTATTCCCTTTCATTGCTATTTTCAATATAACCTGTTCTTTTCTAAGCTCATTTCCGATTGTTTAAAACCCTATCAAAAGTCAACAGCAACCAACACATGCTATTGACATTGCATTTTGCAACTGCTTCCTCTAGAGTTACCCAAGTTCATTTGTTACATCATCTACCTTCTAGGTTGTTTAGACAACAGTTTACCAAATGATTCACCACTGCATAACACGGATCAACATTTTTCTAGCTTTTGATAACAATCACTTCGCTGCCTGCTACCAAATCCTGAAACCATAGCCACATACATTAGGGAGTTTTGTTGTTCTTGTTGTTACATGAGCACCCCATTTCTGTTACCAATTTATGTCCTAGGTAGCATAGGCTAGGTTATGCTCTGCTAACAACCCCCAAATCTCAGCAGTTATTTTTTTGCTCACAATATGTGTCCATGACGAGTTAACAGGAGGCTCTGCTCATTGGAGTCACTCAGAGACCCAAAATGACAGAGGCTCCCTTTCAACAGGTGCTTGTGTGATCACCAAACCAAAGAAAAGGGATGTGGTGGATTGAGCACTATTTCCTGGAGTGATACACATCACTTTCACTTGCATTTCATTGCTAAAACCATCTACATGACCACTCCTAGTTTCAAAGGGCCAGAAGAGTGCAATACTACCATATGCCCAGAAAATGGAGACTGGTGAACAGTAGTCATGATACCCCAAGGCCTTTGTTCATACTGATCCTCATCCTATACCTCTGGAATGTCATCCTTACTCATTTATTCATTCAACAAAGACCTACAGTAGCATACTGGTCAAGAGCACAGGTTCTGAGGCCAGATTACCTGAGTTCAAAATCATAGCTCTGTCACATCTTGATGTGTTACTGTGGGAAAATCATTTAACCATTCTGTGCCTCAATTTCCTCATCAGTCATATAAGGATGATAGTATTTTCTACCTCAAGAGTAATTGTGAAGATTCAAAAAGGTAATGCATGTGAAGGACTCAGCACAGGGCCTGGCACATGGTAAGTGCTCCATACATGTTAGTTATTATCATCATCATTATTATTTTTGGCTACCTACTATGTGCTAACCATTAAGATATCTTAGTAGTCAGGATTCCTAATATAATAGAACTTATAATACAATGAGGAAGAAGACTAAAAGAAAGTCTCCATTCTTTTAAATATTCCTCTGGAGCAAAGAAAGAAACAACAAACACAGTAACAGGTCCAACTTTCAGAAGGAGAGAACAGAACTGTGGTTATTAGAGGAAGGGGAGGAGGAGGTGGGTTAGGGAGAAATTGGTTAATGGACACAAAGAATGAATACATTTTATAGTGACGAATATGCCAAAGATCCTGATTTGATTATCACATATTGTGAAGGTAATGCATGTGAAGGACTCAGCACAGGGCCTGGCACATGGTAAGTGCTCCATACATGTTAGTTATGATCATCATCATTATTATTTTTGGCTACCTACTATGTGCTAACCATTAAGATATCTTAGTAG
>NW_007735433.1:13954-14901 GCF_000696425.1 Galeopterus variegatus | reverse complement strand
ATACATTTTATAGTGACGAATATGCCAAAGATCCTGATTTGATTATCACATATTGTGCATAAATACTGATAGCTCTGTACCCCACAAATATGTATAATCAATTATGTTTCAATTAAAAAATAAAATACTAGCAAATATAAATTTTTTTAAAATTTTTAATTAAAAAATAAATAAATCTTCCTCTCAAATTTAACCTCTCCCTATTGGCTGTTATTTCTTCCTCCTAAGAACTCCCGAAGCACTGTGTCAAAACATTTCTCAAGGTAGTTATAGCCTTCCACACTTTTCTGTTTTCTCTATCCCTCACACAGAAGAGGGTTCAAACGCTATCTGAAGTAACACGTGTGTGAAGCTCTTGGCACAGGATCAGCCCCGAGAAGATGCTGAACAAATGCTAACTACACCATCATGCAGTCCCTCTGTGCCTCAGGTGCCATCAGCAGTGGCTTCCCGGAGTAGCTTTAACCCACAGTTGTTGAGTTAAATTGTCACCTAAGGTCTGCCCGGTGTCTTTTGGCTGTGTCCGTGCTCTCTCAGACTCCTCCCCTCCCTCTGCTTCTCAGTGTGTGGTTCTGAAAAGCTCCCTGTTCCTTCCCAACCCTACTTAGGA
This sequence comes from Galeopterus variegatus, assembly GCF_000696425.1. Lineage (NCBI taxonomy): Eukaryota > Metazoa > Chordata > Mammalia > Dermoptera > Cynocephalidae > Galeopterus > Galeopterus variegatus. The sequence goes on along the minus strand of NW_007735433.1, from coordinate 14,291 downwards.
TTGCCAGCCCCCCTGCAGGCTGGGAGCGCAGTCTGGCAGGTACATATTAGCATGTTAAAAATATCTACGCAGCCATCCCTAGCATCGTCAACCGCTTTGAACATAGCGTATTTCTCTCAGTTCATCTGGGGAATCCCTGTTGTTTCTAGTTCTTTGAGGAGGAGGTGGGGGCTATGAGAGACCAACATTAACTAGTCCTTCTAGAATTGGGAAGGGTCTTCTTCAGTGATCACAGTAACAAGTCACCACTCTTTAAAAATTGTTTGTGAACCCAAGTAAACCACTGAGGAAATATATTTAATCGTCATCCTTATAACTAGTAATATTTTAATTTTCT
>NW_007735433.1:12047-13264 GCF_000696425.1 Galeopterus variegatus | reverse complement strand
TTCAGTGATCACAGTAACAAGTCACCACTCTTTAAAAATTGTTTGTGAACCCAAGTAAACCACTGAGGAAATATATTTAATCGTCATCCTTATAACTAGTAATATTTTAATTTTCTCCCAAGCCTATATTTTCAAGATGAATAATTCTGCCCTGATTTGATCATTACAAATTGTATACATGTATTAAAATATAACTCTGTACCCCATAAATATGTATAATCAATGAATTTCAATTAAAAAAATTCTGAATAGCAACTTATCAAGTGTTTTTAGTATGTCTCATTTGATCCTCTCAGTGGTCTCAGAAGGAATTTAGAGTTGGTTTTAACCAACACTTACATTTAAACCAAGGGTTTCTCTAGGTTATGAGCCTCCTGGGTGGAGCCCAGGCTTGGTCCTGGGTNACACCACGGAAATTAACATACCCTACAAGTCAAAGCTTCATCCTCCCGGAGAATTCATTTTTAAATATTCATCAGTGTGGTGCTGCGCATTATCTTCCTGTAGCCTTTCTTCAGAGATGGGATGAAAGAAAAAGCTTAGAAGCAAAACTGGAGGGAGCCTCAGAGATTATTCCAACCCAGTCGTGTTACAATGAGGAGATGGAGGCCCAGAAGAAAGCAGTGCCTTGCTTAAACGGTTCAGCCAGTTTGGGGATCCAGGTCTTCTCACTCTCAACTGAGAATTCTTTTGTGAGGAATCAAAGTTTTCAAGCTGCTGCGCTCCCCGAGAGAGACAAGAAAGGGACAAGGCTCCATCTCAAGTGCACATATATGATTAGGTGCCACCAAGAGTGATGAGCACAATTTTGTATAATTACTTGCAAGTTTCATAACTACATTAGTTACATTACCTCAGACTAAAAGTGCTATAATTGTTGGGGCCGGCCCGGTGGCGCACTGCTATAGTGCACCGCTTGGGAGTGCGGCGGCGCTCCCGNAAAGGTTACATTGGACTTTTAGAGTGAGAGAAGCTAGAGGTCAAAATAGCTGGCCATGTTCGTTAGACCTGAGACTGTTTCTTCATTGGAAGGAACCACTGCGATGTTGGGCTGGGTCCAGTCAGCCCATGAGAACGAGTGGTGGGCATCTCTTCCCATTGCCACATTCGATTTCGTAACCCTGGTTGCTTGACTTTGGCCATGATGTGAATATTTACACCACGGAAATTAACATACCCTACAAGTCAAAGCTTCATCCTCCCGGAGAATTCATTTT
>NW_007735433.1:9445-10801 GCF_000696425.1 Galeopterus variegatus | reverse complement strand
GTTGCGATCCGTTGCCAGACACGAAAAAAGACAAAAAGGAAAAAATAATAATAATAAAAAATAATAATAAATAAATAAATAAAGTGCTATAATTGTTGAAAAAAGGGAAAAACTAATATGAAATGGAAATAGCAGGGATGGCTTCATGAAAGAGAAAGGATTCGACCTGGAGTTTGAACAATCACCTGGAAGCAGCAGACTGGCGGGGAGGCTTGTGGCTGCATGTGAAGAGGCCAGGCCAACTGCTGTGTAGAAGAGTGCTTAAAGGTGGGAAACCATCTTTGGCTGGACGATGAGGACTTTTATAAGCATGATCCTTAAATATCCAGAGAATTCATTTGTTTTAATCCAGTTGGTGAAAGAGAACCGTTGAGGGGAGAGCCAGGCAATGAAATGATGTAATTGTTATTTTGGAAACATGGCCCGTATGGCGTGGATGAAAAAGCCAGTTGCAGGAGAGGTTTTTTGGGTTTTTTGGGGGGTCAAGGGGGGTGTTGGGGTTTTTTTCCTCATTTAGGTGCAAGTGTATTGTATATTATTTACATCGGTATATATGTATGGAAGGATGTTTTCTAACATCTCAGTAGTCCTTCCTTCTGTGGGAAGGCTTTATGGGTGATTTTTGCTTTATTGCTTATGTTCTCTCTTTCTTTTTTCTTCTTTTCTATTTGTTTTTCTTCTTGTTAAAATATATCTAATTTTAACCAAAAAAATTTTTTAAATCATGTCAAAGAATAATGGTGAATAACACTTAGAAGTACTCCCTATATGCCAGGCACAGAACATAAATTAACTCTAATGGTATCCGTAAGACAGGAATCGTTATTATCCCGAATTATACAACGAGGACACTGGTGCATGGGAGGCTAATCAACTTTTCAAAGGTCGTAGAGCTACAAGGGCTGCAGTCAGGATTTGAATCCAGAGCCCACAGTGTGAACCAGTATCCTGTTGCTGGATGTGATAGAAATAAATTAGGGGCAGAGAGTTTGAAATCAAGTAGAAGAGTCAAGAGAAAGTGGACTGATCAGGGGAGGAAATGGTAGAAGCACAGACTGGGATGATAACAAAAAAGGCTGGAACACAAAGTTACCCGTAAGTAAAGACAGCAGCATCCAAAGTCAGCCAACAACAGGTCAAATCTCCCTCTTTCTGCTGCTGCCCCCACTGTCTTGTGTGTTATGGGAAGATTTTCTTTTATATTATTATAAAAAATAACACATACAAATTTCAGTAGCACCAAAGAATATTTCAATAATCTATAAAAATCTTCCTCCCCTCTCCAATCCCATCTTACCCCTCCTAGAGGTAAGAATTCTATGTATTTCTGTTACTGAACTCAGTCCAGCTGCCCTG
>NW_007735433.1:1664-7993 GCF_000696425.1 Galeopterus variegatus | reverse complement strand
ATACTACAATTTGCTCTTTTCACTTAAAATTATATCTTAAACATTGATTTATATAAGTGCATATAGATTAACTGCATTCTTTTCAACAACGGTTAAGTATTTCATACTACAATTTGCTCTTTTCACTTAAAATTATATCTTAAACATTGATTTATATAAGTGCACATAGATTAACTGCATTCTTTTTAACAACGGTTAAGTATTCCATTGAACGCAATGTGCCTATATAATTTATATGGGCACTTCCCTCTTCGAATGGGCAATATTCTTTATGCAGAGCTATGGAAGGCAAAAAGGCCTAGTTATAAGAAAAAGAGATACATCATGTCAAAATTGATATAGGATTAAAATCATTGGGTAAGAGAGCAAGAATGAACTAAGAGTTTAAAAGTAATTTCAGTGAACATGAATGCTTAGGATCCCAAAGCACTTGATCATTCAAAAAACATGAAAATGAATCAAAAAGCATGATATAAAGTGAAATAATAACCAGCCACCAGCATAGTATAATCATAAAATCTGCCTTTTCAATTTCCTGTGAGCAGTACTGCGTTCTAAAGACTATGCCACCCAGGGGTTGAATATCAACAATCTGCCATTGGAAAAGCAACTCAGGGGGCCATTAAAAATAGGTGGTTATTCTCGTTTGCTTTTTTTTGTTTTTTGACTTACAGTCATGGTGATATTGATCAACAGCTAGGAATTTTTAGCTTCTTTTCCTTTTTTAGTATTTTGATACTGACTGAGCCATTTAGAAGACAGGTTATGATCCTCTTTCCCATGCCTGTTTCCTTGACTGTCTTGAAAGAAAACAGCCATCTCAGGCAGAGGAAATTCCTGGCATTAATGGAGGGTGGAGTGACCCTTGGGGAAAAAATTTTAGGGTTTTTATTTTGTTTTGTTTTCCTAAAATCCATTAAATGCCCGTGCTATTCAGCCCTCCCTCCCCCCACCTTCCCTGAGTGTATTTAAGTAGTTACCCATAGCAACCACCCACACTTTAAGTAGCTGAGCTTATTGTGGAAAACAGCTTGGCAAGCCTCTGTCTTGCTCCCATGATCATTCACTGTGCCCTGGAGATAACTACATAAAATCTAAATGATAATTTAAACATATTAACAATGTTTTTTGATCTCCTTAATTTTAAAAAAAAAGCAGTACTTTTTAAGTGACATAATAAAATACTGAAAACAGAACTGTTGTCATTAGGGTCTGCTGGTCGCCCTCAATACTGTTAGAGATGGAATAATTTCAGGAACGAGAGCAAGGCTGTGAAGAAACCCCAGCAGAAGGAAGGAACAGCATGCTTGGCCCCACTCCCTTCTGCCTCTCCCTTTAGGGCAGCACCCACACCTCAGGGCCCACCTGTGAGCCTCAGGACACCATCCTGCCGATGCAGAGGCAGCTGGAAATCATGGCAAAAGGCAGAACTGGATACAAATGTGACCTTGACCACTTTGCAACCTTAAGCAAGTTAACTTCTCTGAGTGTGATTTTTTTTATTTTTAACATGGATCTAATTATCTATCATTAAATAAATATTGTGAGAATTAAATGAGCTAACTTATGTTAAGCACCTAATCTGAAATAGTTTATTCAGCAACATATACGTAGTGTCTTCAGTGTGCAAGATACAAATTTTACTTTGAAATAAATTCATTAATTAATAACCAATCAACCTTACAGGAAAAAAGACAACTGGAAAACCACAGAAACAGATGGAACTGGAACCTTACTCTTTCTCTAATTGGACCCCCCAGGCCTAGGCCTCAACCGTGTTCTACTTTGTGGCTGCTCTGGGCTTTTGATTCCTGTAGGTTCATCCCTGGTCCCTGTCCCCAGAAAGAAGGCACTTCCCTGGCTGACCCAAAAGCTCTGTGGTTGAACATGAAGCAATCTGCTTCTACCAAGCCCTCCCCAATTTTGCCATCTGACAGAGGATCTCTACGGCTGCTTTTGAGTCCCTTGGAAGTCCTGTCTCTCCTTTTTCCCTCTCTCACTGGATCTTCTCCTCTGTTGGAAGTGTTTCACTGGCAAGTTGCTACGCATGATCTATGGTTTGGTGAAGCTAAGTGTTTTACTTATTGTTCTAAACTCATATCTTTGCCTGTGTTTACAGGAACTCAATGATTGTGGAAGTGGGGCTTGCAATGTACCGGCTCCTTTTTCCTAGTACATCGTGATATACTGATTTCTTGTCTCATTTGACCAATTTGGGTGAAACACACCTGTCTGATGGTGTAAGGTATGACCTACTTGATTCTCCCACTAGAAAGGTTAAGAATATCCTGTTTTCATCTTCCTTATAAACATTTAATGATAAAAAGCTTTCTTTCTCCTCTTTTTGTTCATATTTTCCATCCTTTGGACTAAACCTGGTAGTCTGCTCGGGCTGCTGTAACAGATACCACAGACTGAGTGGCTTAAACACAGAAATTTACTTTTTCACAGTTTTGAAGGCTGAAAGCCTGAGATTAGGGTGCCAATATGTTCAGGGACCGGTGAGCGCTCTTCTCCCGAGTGGCTTAAACACAGAAATTTACTTTTTCACAGTTTTGAAGGCTGAAAGCCTGAGATTAGAGTGCCAGTATGTTCAGGGACCGGTGAGCGCTCTTCTCCTGGCTTGCGATGGCCACCTTCTCACTGCATCCTCACATGGTAGAGAGGCAGACAGAGCAAGCTCTGGTGTGTCTTCTTGTGAGGGCACTCATCCCATCGTGAAAACCCCACCTCATGACCTCATCTAAACCTAATCACCTCCCAGAGGCCCCACCTCCAAATGCCATCACACCAGGTGTTCGGGCTTCAACATCTGAATTTGGGGGGACACGATTCAGTTCATAGCACCTGACATTTATTTTATGCCTTGAGTACAATAGTTTAAGAAAGGGTGGTGAAGCACCACAGAAAGAAAAAACGATTGCGATATGCATTTTTAAGTTATTAAAATGTGAATTCTGGTCATTATTTTTACCAGCTGCAGCTGGAATGTGCTTTGATAGCATGGCGGGGACCCAACCGTTCCATCTCATGCCAGCCTCAGCTCTTAGCTCAGTGGCTGAGAGTTTGTGACTGACAGGTCTACAGCACACTTACGGATCAAGCTCAGGTTTCGCATTTCTGCTTCCTCCTAGGATCTCTTTGACGAGCTGTCACTCAATGCACGTTCCCTCTCTTCCGGGCTTCTTAAAGAACACACAGTAGTTTTGAGAGTATTACATTTTTATATAGTTTTTACAGTTGTAAAATGCAGTTTGTCATTTATATGCTGTTTGATCTTTAAACGACCCCCTTCTGTGTGGGACAATCTGTTCCACTAACAACACACCATGAGCAGAACTGGGGTGTAGCCCAGGGCTTTTCACTTCATAACCAGGATATTTTTCATAATACTAAATATCAGTGAAAAATGGGTAAAGAACATAATTTTTAAGAAGAGAAGAGTTGTTTCTTCCAGATTTTCAGTATGGAAGACTTCCCCAGACAACCTTGGGTCCAGAGTTCTAAGTGCTGTGCCTACCTTAATCACAAATTAATTTCTCTCTCTATTTCTGCATTAAAACTCAGGACAGATACCGAGGAGCGATGTCAGTAGTCAGCTCAGTGATAACATCTGCCTGGGGTTGCTGGAGAACCTGGCTGCTAATTGGCGATAACCCAGTGGGAGGTGTTGATTCTTAGCTCCTTTGTCACATTGACCTTGTGCCATCAGATGACACCTCTCTGTCACCAAATCCTCTAGCTCTGCTATTGGACTTGTTCAGCCTCAGCATTGCCAGATGTCTAATGAGACCACACAGTAAAAGGATAATAAACCGTGTTGTGGGTTTTGGTGTGTATGTACAAGGAGAACATTTGTGTTTTATTCGGGTGATCTGTATTCAACGAGCCATGTAACCCGTGTTGGTGGTATAGTGGTGAGCACAGCTGCCTTCCGAGCCATGCAACCCTAACAAAACCAGTGAGGATAATGGAGAAAATAGTTGTTTCTAGTGAATGTCCAGTTTCACCCCACCCTATAAGAATATCTCTCTATCTGTTTCAAGGGATTTGGGGGTCTTTGTCCTGACTTTTCATGACATCCAACTTCCCTGTCACTTAGGACACTCAGCAGGTGGCTCCATGATCCTCCTCATCCTGGCTGGAATGAGTCATATATATCCACAGAGTGTTAGGATCATGCCAATTTGGAAATAAGTGGGCAACTCACAAGGGAAATTGCCTGAAGTTACTTTTTCCCTTAACAATAAATACGTTTTCATTGGCTCATCTGCAATCTCTAAGATGCTCTGTCTTCCTCGAGATGCTGATCCCATCACCTTGGAATGAAGGCACAAGGCATCATTCTGGGAGATGAGGGACAGCAACTTTGCAGAAGTCAGTGTGGTGGCAGAGGAAATCAATGACCCACTTTTTCCCCATCATATGTTACCAAATTAGCCAGATCCTGTGTGCTGAGAATTGGCAGAGTTTCCTCTGCTGCTGGAGACTTTGGACAGTAACTCACAGCCACCTTGATAATTAGGTGGAGTCCCCTGCCAACTTCGGCAATCTGCACTCCAGCAGGCAGCAAGCCAAGTCACACTTTTTTGGCCATGTGTGATCTCCTGTGGATGGTTCAACCCCATTGTTTTTTGTCAGCCTCTCCAGCCCCACACAAAACCCCCAAGTGCAAGAAGTTCTCTTTATGCAAAGAAGAACCCTCTACACTCAACATAATTTAAGTGTCAAACTGGGGCTATCCTGGGTTGGTGCTCAGGGGCCCTCCCTGGACACCACTTCCCATTGGCACAGTCGTGCTCAGCATGATTGTAGGAGCAAGGCTTTTAATGCAGAGACTTCTGAAGTCAGAAAAAATGAACAAGTGCCCATAACTGAGATGAGCTTTGAACATGTATCACAATCATGCATGCTGTCAGCTACAGAGTCCCTTATTGATACTTTATGTTGCAGCAGTCAAGTTTCCTTCCTCATCACTGACCCCTGAGCTGTCACCGTCCACACTGTCACGGTTAAAGGAGGACTAAGGGAGGAAGTGCAGCCAGACAGGGAGCATGAGGCAGGCAGTACAGACAGACAGACAGACAGCCAGCCTGGCCAGCCACGCCTACCTGACAAAGGTGACAGGAGGAGATGCGCATCATTAGAAATGAGATGTTTAAATGTATGCAAGGTCTGTTCATTCGTGTATTCATTTGTTCAACAAGCACTTAATCCTTGCTGGGTACCAGGCACTGTTCTAGGCACTGGGGATACCACAGTGGACAAAACAGACAGTAAGTAGCCCCTGCCCTCTAGGAGCTTGCATTCTGGTAGACAAAAACGAGCAAGAGAGGAAAGTGAAATATAGAAGAGGTCAGGTGGGGATAACTGCTAGGAAGGAAAAATCGAAGCAGCAGGAGGTTCCCTTCCGAGAGAGTGACCCCAGAAGGCCACACCAAGAAGGAGATATTTGGGTGAAGACCTGAAGGAGGTAAGGGAGAGGGCGGGCAGCTGTCCGAGGGCAGACTGGTTCGGGCAGGGAGCAGTACATGCAGAGTTCCTGAGGTGCCCCTGGGGTGTCTGGCTCAGCAGGGGAGCCAGGGTGGCCAGAGCAGAGAGGGTACGGGAGAGCAGAAGGAAGGGTCCGAGAGGGGCCGAGATATTTGGGTGAAGACCTGAAGGAGGTAAGGGAGAGGGCGGGCAGCTGTCCGAGGGCAGAGTGGTTCAGGCAGGGAGCAGTACATGCAGAGTTCCTGAGGTGCCCCTGGGGTGTCTGGCTCAGCAGGGGAGCCAGGGTGGCCAGAGCAGAGAGGGTAAGGGAGAGCAGAAAGAAGGGTCCGAGAGGGGCCAAAGCCACACTGAACGGAGCCTGTAGGCACCGGGAGCACCTGGATTATTCTGAGATGAGTGGCATTTTGAGGGAATCATGCTGGCTGCTTTGTTGAGGAGGAACCTACAGGCACAGGGGTGAAAGCAGCGAAAGCTGCACAGGACTCCAGCAGAGCGACAATGGGGGCAGGTGGGGCAGTGGTCAGACTGTGTCACTGCTGTGGCAGCGCCGATGGGTGCTGTGAAGGACAGAGCCGAGGCACGGGCTTCGGCCGAGGTTGGAGGGGGGTTGAGGGTGAGAGAGGAGATTTGGGAGGAACGGGATATTGAAATGCAAAAGGAAGTTTACTCCAAATCCTTGTTAAAGTCCCCCTTGTCTTTGCCCTGACTGAAAGGAGCAGGGATGAGCATACCAACTGTCCCCTATCAAGAGATCTAAATGTTTTAGGTTCCTCTTTTTTTTTTTTTTTTTTCCTTTTTCTGTGTCCGGCAACGGATCGCAACCCTCAGTGTCGCCC
>NW_007735433.1:0-1099 GCF_000696425.1 Galeopterus variegatus | reverse complement strand
CAACCCTCGGTGTTGCTACTGCGCCTCGCTCAGCCAGTGAGCGGGAACCGGTCTGTATGTGGGATCCGAACCCTCAGCGGGAGCGCCACCACGCTTCCCAAGCGGCGCACTATAGCAGTGTGCCACCGGGCCGGCCCTGGTTCCTCTTTTTTATATCAAGTAAATTTGAAAGATTTATTAGGCCCAAGGTTGCAGCATTAAGCCCCCACACACACACTTTTTGGCATTTTAATCTTTTTAATATTTTTATTTCTATTTTTTAAATATTTTAACCTTCACTTGTACGTATTTGTAGGGTACAGAGTGTTGTGTCAATACTTGCAAATACTGCAGAAGGATTCACTTAGGGTAGAGAGTCAAGAGAGTAAAGTTTTGTGTCTGTTTGAGGAGCTGTTGAAAGCTGTGGACACTCCCCCAGATCAGCACACATCCGCACATGCACGCACATTGCCCAAAGTATGAGGGGGTCCCCGACCCCCAAAGCCCACATGTAGCCTGCAGAGGCAAAGAAGTCTCCACCATTACCAAAGAATAGGGATGTTCACAAAAGTCTGATCTCTGATTTTGTTTATGTCACAAAATTGCCCTTGTAATAAAAGGAAAAATATAACAACTTTTAAAAACAGGAGCTGATACTAATTTAAGAGAAAATAAGCACTGCAAATGATTCTCCACAAAATTGGCCCTTATGTAGAATCAGGCCCACACATCAGTGCTTCTTAACATCTTCACCATGTAGTCACCTAGCCCCAGGTCCTCTAGGAGGGGGCCCCTCCTGAGAGAGCCTGTTCCATTTGGGACTGCTAAAAATTAGAAATATTAAGCCCGAACCTCTCCTCCTTAGTCAGAGACCCAAAACACATGACCACATAAAATGATTACCAAAATATCCAACTATTTGCCCATTTTTACCATAACTACATGGCCACAGGTGTGAGACAGGCTTGAACCTCAACAGCACACCAGCGGGGACCAGAGAAGAAGTTAACGAGCAGGTAGGATGGAACCTAGGAGGGCTGGCCGATCAGTGGACCCCACTTCTTTTTTTTTTTTTTTGTCTTTTGTCTTTTTCCGTGTCCAGCAACGGATCGCAACCCTC
>NW_007735432.1:62954-78198 GCF_000696425.1 Galeopterus variegatus | reverse complement strand
CACAGCTCTCAGGATCGCGCTGTTTCCTGACGCGGTCGCTCCAGACCCGCCGCCATTTTAGCTATCCCAAAATGTTCTGAGTTTCATAAAGAGATTCCCAAGTAATCTTCTTGCCCACTTCTTCCCTGTGGTCCTGGTATTATAAGGGTTGAAGGCATTGAATTTACAGCATCACAGACCCAGAAGGAACCTCAGAGACAGATGATCAGTCTAGGACCTTTGTCTTACAGAAAGGAACACTGAGTCCCAGTAATAGGAGACTGTCAACTTACCCAGGCTGCACAGCTCAGAGTTATCAGCCATACTGGCCATCTCTCCAATCCTCCAACAGAGTTCCATAACAAACAGGGCAGTGATAACAAAATACCGCAGACTGGGGGTCTTAAACAACAGAAATTTGTTTCTCACAGTTCTGGAGGCTGGAAGTCCAAGATCAAGTGTCCGCAGGGCTGGTTTCTCATGAGGCCTCTCTTCTCGGCTTGCAGATGGCTGCCTTCTTGCTGTGTCCTCACAGTCTTGTCCTCTGTCTATAGGCTCACGCACTCCTGGTCTCTCTTTGCATGTCCAAATTTCCTCTTCTTCTGAGGACAATGGTCAGATTGGGTTAGGGCCCACCCTAACGGCCTCAATTTAACTTAGTCATCTCTTTAAAGGCCCTGTCTCCAAATGCAGTCCCATTCTGAGGTAATGGGTTTAGGGCTTCAATGCATGAATTTTGGGGTGGACACAATTCAGCCCATAACTATGTCAGGATTTTCTGCCCCTTTCATTTAACTAATTTCTAATCATCTTCCAGATCCCCACTTAATATTGCTTTCTTGTAGAAGCCCACCCTGACTTCTTCCCTGCCCGCCACAGATCAGGCCCCTTTTTAGTCACATTTGTGGTGCCCTCTTACTTCTACTTAACATGGGTGTTAACCAGGAAATGACTGTGTGAGTGGCCGATTCACTTTTATCTCCCTCCGTGAGACCGTCATCCCCCACAGCAGGAAGCCGGCAAGTCATGCTCGCTGCTGTGCTCTCAGAGTCTAGCTAGCATCTGGCACAAGGTACCAACCCAGCAAATAATTTGCTGAATAAAATAAATGAATAATGCTTTAAGTAAGTGATCAAAATCACAGAATCCTCTTGGACATTATTATTTTCAGACTATTTCTCTCACCTTTGCTTATAATGCCTCTGCTGTGAAATTCTACTCATGCTACAGAGCCTGACTCAGTCTCCGCCGATTGTTTTCCTCACCCAGAGCAGAATTAATTCTTCCTTTCTCAGCAGTCTGTTGCATATTATCCACATGGCTGATTTCACAGTTATTCGTAACATATTAAGGGTAGGTTGTTGGCATGTTTATCCCCACACACACCTGACCTGAACTAAGGACAGAGTCTCATTTAATTCCAGGTCCCTGGCACACAGCATAATTCCTGGCACAGAGAGGCACGCAAGAAAGAGTCACTGCATTGGGGGAAGCCAGACAGGGCCACAGCCCAACTGCATGGATAGAGCTGGCTGTGAAGTTTGTGCAGCAATCCCTAGTGATTCCAGACCCTCGGGGGCCCTTGCTGCTCTGCCTGCCCCCAAGGCTCCCACCGGGCTGGGCAGCTGCTATTTCCAGGAGCAGCTGGAGGAGCCGGCCCTAAAAGGACTCCAGTGACGGAATATATTGAGTCTTTGAGACCACTTTCCTAAACAGGAAAAAAAGGCAAGGAAATAAAAGAAGAAAAAGAAAGCCTGTGAACCTCTTGGAATCGGATGTAAATTCTAAAAAGAATTGGCCTGGTTCTTCTGTCTATGACTACACAGACCGGAGCATGAACAACTGAGCCAGCTGGAGGCAGCAGGTGGGGCAGGGGCCCATCCAGCCCAGATTCCATGCAATCTCCTCCCTGTGAAAAGGGAATGATAACACATGCTCCAACTGGCACACAGATGAGACATCATGGACAAGAGAGCCTTCTGAGGGTTAATAAGCAGCTCAAGTTGTGGTGGTCCTTGATTAGCTTTAGAGTGGTTGAGGAATAAAGAAAACCAGGGTCCCTGAGAAGGACATATCCAGGTTTAGTTGGCATTGATACCCCGAGCTATAGAGCTTCCCAATGCACTGGGGTATCCTGAAATTTGCAGAGAACACTAGTTTTTATAAAAGCCCAGGAACCGTTCCTTTGCTTCTCCATCTGCACATATGCAGGCAACCTGCCCCTGGCCATCTTCCCCTCCCAGTGAAGTTGCCCTGCCCTGTATCTCTTCCCTTATCTCAGCAAAGAGATGGACATGGGGATAGAATGCCATGTGGTTAACACATGGGCTCTGGGGTTGCTCAGGTCTGAGTTCCAATCACAGCTCTGCTGCTCAGGAGCTCCATGATATGGAGAAAGCATCTGACCTTTGGTCTCCAAATGATCTTCGATATGACAAAAATAATAGTAGCTGCCCCAGAGGATTGTTGGGAAGCTTAAATTGGATACTGTATGCTCTGGGAATAACATAGGGTCTGATGCGCGTAAGTGCTCAACAAATGGGAGACGCTGTCACACTGTATCCTGAACTCCGTCTGATGATTTCTCTCCTTCGTCCAGATGTGTTCTCCTTGTCCATCCTGTCTTCTCCAAGTGTCCTCCTAGGACCTTCTTTCTCAAGCTGGAATAAACTCAATTCAGCCCCAGAATTACATCTCTTATTGAATTTCCTGACCTAGGTACTGTACAATTTGCACAGACAAAGTTTCTCAGACCATCCAGAACTAAAGGATGAAGAAAACCAAGTTTCTTCTCTTACTATAGGGGTCCCTGAAAGTCCAGGTGCTTCATTATGGGAGCCTCAAAGTTCAGGCAGATACCTCCTTTTTCCTTCTTCCAACACCCATGTAGTCCCCCGATGCTTTTCCTTTGCAAACCATGCTCAGAAAATGCAAAGTCGAGATATAGGAGCTCTTGGCTCATATTTCTTAAAGTATTCTAACTTCAGATTATTTTTCCTTAAGTAAGCAGCATAGTTATTAGCTGCAGTATATGTAAAGGGCATGGAGAGTTACTGAAGCATTGAGTTGAGAAGTGCAAATGTTAACTGCAAAAAGAAAACTGTACAATCACAATAATACATTGAACTCTCAGCAGTAGAGAACAGAACTGTGGTTACTAGAGGTGGAAAGGGGGAGGGAAGGGGGTTAATAAGAAATTGGTTAATGGACACAAAGAATGGTTACATATTGTAATGATGAATAAGTTAACTATCCTAATTTGATCATCGTACACTGTACACAGCTATCGATAGTCAACTTTGTACCCCACAGATATGTATAATAATAATAATAAAAAAGAAAACTATAAAAATAGTCACAGACTCGAAAGTGCAGGTGGCAAAAAAACAGCTGTGGGGTAAAATGTGTTTTGAAAATAGTTAAGATGCTGAATCAGGGTAGCTGTTGTTTTCAACAGGCTCTGCTACCCACTGATGTCTTTCCGTATCCTGACATGTAGGTGCTCAATAAAAGCTAGCTGAATGAATGAATGAATTGTAGACACAATATTTTACTGATGAAATTGGATTGGTAGAGTTGAACTACTTTAAAAATTAAGCTCTCTCCTCAGCTTCTTTTTTTTAATGATGTGTAAATCCTATATATAACATTCTTTTTTTTTTTTTTTTTTTTTTTTTTTTACTATTTCATCAAATTCCCCTCTGCTTGTAGTTATCATAACTGTTTGGAGATAGTTTGACTCTAACCACGGCAATTCACTGGTAAGGTCTGAATCTCCATACACTTTATGCTGGACTGAGCCCGGAATGCCTCACCTCCCATAAGATCATAAAAACAAGTCTCAAGTGTTAAGAGATATTCTAGTCTCCTGTTTCTGTATTGATCCCCACCCCCATGTTTCTGTGATGTGTGTTCAGATACACAACACTATTGGATCTCTATGTAAAATCACCCTTAATCACAAGGTTTATTCCATTAAAGCTCCTCACCCATCTCACTTTGTTCTGCTCTTTTTGTGGTGGGCATTATCTGGAGAGCCTCTTTCTTCATGGTCCTCATATACACCACCTGGATGTTTGCACTGAGCAGCAGTGTGACTCAGGCCTGGGTACCTCCAATGCTTGCCTTAAGTGAACTGCTCCTAGCAACTGCCCTGTCTTGAAACTGCCAATGATGTTTATATGACTAAATATGATTTACTGATTATGAACCAAACAGGCAATATTTCTTCTGTGCTTGTCAATTAACAATACCACTTTCTTATCAAGGATCCCTGGATATTGCAAACCATCATAGAAGCAGTTGTTTGACAAGTGAAATTGCCCTGACCCAATAAAGGTTTGAGTTGTCTGCCTACGTAAGATGAATTTTTTCTGGGTAGATTATGGCAGTTCTCTTCTCTTTGTAGGAGAAAATAAAATCTTAGGATATTTTTAATTTAATTTATTCTTCTCTGGCAGTGATGTATGAGTTCTTTGCACACCATGTTGAGTGCATCTCTGATCATCTTGGCTATGATTCTTAAAAGGAAATGTGGTATGATGGAATACTACACAGAACAAAAAAGAATGAACTACTGCTATGTGCATCATGGATGAATCTCACAGGAACAATGTCAAGCAAAAGAAACCAGAAACAAAAAGGGTATATTCTGCATGATTCCATGTTTATGAAACCCAAGAAGAGACAAAACAAATACATAGTGGTAGAAGTTAGAATATGGTTATTTCTGAAGAGGTTATTGATTGAAAAGGGGCACAAGTGAGCTTTCCGGGGTGTTGGAAATGGTCTTTATCTTGACCTGGGTGTTGTTTGCACAGATGTGCACATATGTAAACACTTATTAGGTTGTTCACTGAATTTTATACACTTGACTGTACGCACATTATACCTCAATAACAACAACAACAACAAAAACGTTTAAAACCAAACAAAAGTTTGGAAAATGCTTGGTATTAGATCATAGGGCACTACAAAATGAGACACCAAGCAAGATAAAATCCAGAACATTGCTTTTAAATTTGCCTGTAAGGTAGAAGACTCACTTGAATCCTGAGGATGCTTACTTAAGATGACTGTCATACATTGTGGTCATTAGCCAAATGAATGTATTGACTGTCCCTTATGAAATTAATTTCAGGGACATTACTAAGCCTTATAAGGTAACTCCTTTCCCTACTCAACAGAATTGCAGTACGTTGCTGACAACATTCCTGGGAAAAATTACATCAAAGACAAGTGACATTAGAGACATCTTTATTTGAATTTTGCACCCACAAAAATTATTTCTGACATTGGTTTGTTGCAAACCCTAAGAAGTGTAGTTTTTTTAATAACAAGACTTTATATTTCTGCTAATGTCAACCAATTTTGAAAAATAATCCATCTGGAAAAACTGCATTAGCTGTGAAATGACATTTCAATATTTAGAGTGCAGTTGGCTTAAGAGGAAGATTCCCTCTGTGGCCACATGTAGGCTGTGCATTTTTCAAACAGTTCAGCCTTTCAGAACTTCTGAAATCCATTTAGTCTGGAAATTACTAGGGTCTAGCTCAATCAAAAAATAAGCCTTGGTTGCTAAAGGGTACAAAAGCCATCATAGGGGAGACAAATCAATTTTGGAAGGCCTTACATGACTCTTAGCTTTGGGATCTGAAAGCTCACTGTTTATGACAGGCTGCAGCAACTGTCAGAGGGCTTGCCATAGGCATCCCTCATAGACAGCTGTACCTAGCTGGACAGCTGCTCTCAGAGGTCATTTATTTGAGCACATTGGGACATGGAGTCTTCTAGCATCTTGTTTGTACACAATAGTCTGTCTAATTGCAAATGAGGTTTTACTTTGGTACTTAGCATAGTGTTGCGGAAACAGAACTACAGGCTTGGGTTCAAAACCCATCTCTAACACACTTATTACTGAGTGTCCTTGACCTAGAACTCAGTCTTCAATTTTCTCATTCATAAAAAGGACTGATAACTCACACCTTTTTTTGAATTTCTGTGAATATTAGAGATAGAGTCTGCCATCTAGCAGATAAATAATAATTTCTAGCTATTGGTATTATTACCAAGGGAGGCAAAACTGATTGTAGGGACCTCTGAGTGCTGGTGGTGGAAGTATGGTGTGCAGTGAGTACTAATTATTCAGCCAGATGGGCCACATTCAATAAATGTCATTGAGTGCTAGAAATAAAGTGCTGTGGAGGCCACAAAGACAATTCACTCTAACTCTTTCCCACAAGAAACCCACAGTTGAGGGATGGGACAGAAGTGATAGTAACTATATCTAACAGAATGCCTGGCACATAAAGACACTCAACTATATTTATTGAATGATTTTCTCTATTGTCTTTCTAGTCTCTGTTTAATTTATTCCTAGTCTAATCTTCAGTATTTCCTTATTTCTTGCACTGGGTTTAATCTGCTCTTTATTTTCTATATTCTTAATATGAAAAATTAGATTATTAATTTCAGATCTTTCTTTTCTTAAATAATATATGCACTGACAGCAAAAAATTTTACTCTAAGCATACCTTTAGCTGAATCTCATAAGTTTTGGTAAGTTTTGTTTTTATTTTCATTCATCTCAAAGTATTTTCTTTCTTTCTTTTTTTTTTTTTTTTTTGGTGACTGGTAAGGGGATCGTAACCCTTGGCTTGGTGTCGCCCACACTGCGCTCAGCCAGTGAGCACGCCGGCCCTCCCTATATAGGATCCGAACCCGTGGCCTCGGCGTTCCCAGCACCGCTGCGCTCCCAGCGCCACACTCAGCTGAGTGAGCCACAGGGTCGGCCCTCAAAGTATTTTCTAATTTGATTTTTTTTGGACCAACTGGCAATTTAGGAATGTGTTGTTTAATTTTACATATTTGTAATTTTTTTCTAAATTTTGTCATGTTATTGATATCTAATTTAATTCCTTTGTGGTTGCAGGATAAAAGTTGTGTGATTTCAATTGTTTTAAATTTATTGAGGCTTGTTTTATGGCCTAACATATGATCAATCTAGACAAGGTACCTTGTGCATTTGAGAAAAATGTCTTTTATGCTGTTGTTTGGTAGGGTGTTCCACAGATGTCTGTTAGGTCTAGTTGCTTTACAATATTACTCAAGTCTTCTATTTCCTTACTATTATTATTATTATTACTATTATTGAAAATTGAGTCACTGAAGTCTCCAACTATTATTGTTGAATTGTCTATTTCTCCCTTCTATTCTGTCAATTCTTGCTTCATGGGGCTCTGTTGTTAGGTGTATATAAACTTACAATTATTATATATTTTCATGCATTGATCCTTTTATCATTATACAGTGTCCTTTGTCACTAGTAACAAATTTTGTATTAAAGTCTATTGTTTCTGATTTTAGTATAGCCACTCTAGCTTTGTTTTGGTTATTGTTTTCATGGCATATTTTTTTTCTATCCTTTTACATTCAACCTATTTGTGTCTTTGAATTTATAGTGTGTCTTTGTAGGCAGTATATAGTTGTTTCATGTTTTCTCTTATTGATTGTGCCAAAGGTCTCTAAGACTGTTCACTTTTCTTCATTCCTTTTTTTCCCTATTCCTCAGACTACATAACTCAATTTACCTTCAGTTGTTCTAAATATATGATATTGTGGCCTTGATCATAGTTTCTGATTAATTCTAGAGATTTTCAAGAAAAGCAAAGATTGCTTACCTCTGAAGTCTTCCACCCAAGTTTTTCAAGTCCTTTTCTTAGTGATGTTGTTTTCCAGTCTTATATTTTAAGGCACCTTGTTAAATAAGGAGAATTACCTAGAGCTCAGCTTTATAAAGACTAGTACATAACCCATTTGTTGCAAAGAACAGAACCTCTGCAGTTTGCCAAAAAAAAAAAAAAAAAAAAGCCAACTCTCATCTTCATTTTACCTGTCATTTTTCCCTCTAAAAAAAATCCATGTCCATCTCCACACATCTCAATGGTTTCCTTGCTGTCTCTGTAACTGTGCTCAAAGGGAAGCTGATTAGTTTTTACCAGCTCTTTAATCCAATAGGCTGCCTACTCCCTCTTATATCTTCGTAATGAGATTTCCATGAAAGACTTGATCCTACTTTGTGCTCTTCAGCTTCCTTCCCATAAACCTCTTTCATTTTAGTATCAGTCAAATGTTCTGTCCATGTGTTCTGTATTTTGTTATTCTCATTTGCTAATGGGTTTGTAGACCAAGGGATTTTGGCCACTCTCATTCAATATCCTTTTAATTAATTTTTTTCAAAAACCAGAGGCTGTATTCACATCTGTCTGATGATAAATATCTCCAGCAAAGATGACCTGAAGGGGTCCTGTCTTTGTACCAAACCATTGTGTGAAGTACTCAAGCACTGTGACTGCAATCATTGAACAGTTACAATATGTAATTGCAGTGTTATTTTGTCCTGAAAATTCTATGGGTGAATAGTAATCAAAGAAAATAGTAGGAAGAACGAGGCAGGGTGTGATTTGGGAGAAAAATCAAAATAATTCAAAGAACTGTGTAAGAAACACACAAATCAATTTTTCCTGGAAATTGTAGTTTATAAGAACAAAAAACCAAAATTTTCTTTGTGCTTTAGAAAAAAAATGCAAATTTATAGTAACCAGACACTGACTAAATCCAAAAAGAGTCTTCCCACAACCACCACAACAAATAGATATGATCCTAATATTAATAGGGTCTCTCTCTTATTTTATCTGTCTCCAACCAACTTTCTCACTAAGTAAAGGATTTTTGCAATATTTTTTTTCCTCCTAATGGGGACAAAGTCCAGCTGTCATTGACATCTTGAAAATTGTCTTTTCCTAACTCTGTAAACCAATGGCAAATATCTTGTCTTTTTAAGGTCCCAGGCAACTTTCTGACCAGGGTCTAGTAATCACTTCCATTGTAAATTTAGATATGTCTGCTTAATAAAGCATGAGGAGAAGATATTTTCCTCCAGTATATTTAAAGATGGATCTGAGTGTTGTACTTATATATTACAATGACAGCAATGCCAGACTATGACTACAGAGGGTATAACATCCTCACAAAAAACACCCTTCACTCCTCTCAAACTGTAGTTCTTAAAGTGTATGGAACATTCCTTTCAAATTTGATGCCATCTGCATGTCTCAAAAATTGCACATCTGGATGTTTTCAGGCCTAGCATTTATAGGTAGACATGCACAGCTATTCCACTGTTGTGACAGTCATCATTTAGTGGAGAAGTCTACCACCAACCATATTAAATTGTTTGGGGCTTTCCTCAACTTTTAACTCAGTAGACAGAAAAGAGTTTTAGGCCAACTTCCACAGGTAAACATTACTTCTATTTTTAAAATGAAACTTTATTTTGAGGTAATCGTAGATTCACATGCAATTCTAAGAAATAATATGGAGATACCCCAGGTACTCTTTATCCACTGCCCATCAATGCTGACATCTTGATACAGTCAACACAAGAAAACGTTTTCATCATCAGAAGGATCCCTTACATTTTCCTTTTATAGCCACACTCACTTCCCTCCCCCCTACCTTTTTCTGATACCTGACTTCTATTTTGTTGCTTATAGAGAATTGTATTTATTCATCTACTTCCTCACATGTTCATTTAACAAATATCTACCAAGTCCTTATATGTCAAACAATGAAAATACAGTAATGTGCAAAAATGAGATATTATTGAGTGTCACAATGTATGTGAGGCACATACTAACCAAATAAGCATTCGAATAGAGGCGAAGCCTCAAATATCATAAATATCACAATCAAGTAGTAAATGTTATGAAAGCCATAGAAATAGTGAAGTTTAATGGGGAGGGGGACAGAGCAAATTTCCCAGAGAAAGCAAAGATTGAGCTGATATTTGAAGGGCAAGTTGAAGTAACTAGGTGAAAAGGTTGAACCAAGTATTCCAGGAGCAGATGAAACGTACTGTAGGAAGGAGGACACTGGATAAGTACAACAGCCTCTTCAATAGTTTTTCATCTTCAGTTATTCCTGTCACCCTCCTGTTTACTCTCATCGTGATGAATTTTGTGGAATTAAAGGTTTTAATTTCATTGAAGCTCAATTTATCAATCTTTTGCATCTCATTTAAGATAGGGTTTTTTTTTCCCCAATAAAAAGTCATAGAGAAATTCTCTTAAGTTTTCTTCTAGAAGCTTTAGTTTACTTTTAATTTAACTCACACTTGTTTCTACAAACCATCTGTAATTGATTTTTTATGTATAGTCATGGTCAATTTTCTTTCTTTTTTCATATCTATTTGCAATTGATCCACCACCATAGTCTTGATATCTGGAAGTGAATTTTGTCTAATTTTGCTTTTATCTTTCGAGATTATTTTGTTTATTTTTGACACTTTGAATTTCCATATGAATTGTAAGATAAACATCTCAGTATCCACAAAAGCCAAAATGCTGCCAGAATATTGATTAGAGTTGCATCACATCTTTAGATAAATTTCATAAAAGCTGACATCTTTATAATTAAATGTTCCAATTTATAAATATGGACTATCTCTTCTTTTACTTAGGTTTCCTTTAAGATATAGTGTTCTGTGTTTTTCTGCACTGAGTTTGTGCATGTCTATTGTGAGAAATATTTTTAGGTATTTGCTATTTTTGATGTTTTTGTAAATGGCAAATTTGTATATCTCAAATAATGTTCTAACTGTTCCTGATAAGTAAAAGTATAATTGATTTTGTCTGTATTGACCTTGTATTCAGCAACTTACTAAACTCACTTGCTAATCTATATATTCTCCTCAATCCTTACAGCTTTTATTTCTTTTCCTCGTCTTTCCGCACTGGATAAAGTCTGCAGTTCAAAATTGAATAGAAGTGGGGTCAATGAGCATCTTCTTGCTTTTAAGGAAAAGCTTTTAATCATTACATATTGTCTGTTTTTCTGTGGGTTTTTGTAGATACCTTGTATCTAATTAAGAATGTTCCTTTCAATTTCTAGTTTTCTAAGAGTTTTTAGAATCATAAATACTTTTTTACCTTTGTCAAATTTTTAAAAATGTATTTTGAGATGGTCATATGAATTATTTATTTATTTTTAATTGACAACAATTGTGCATATTTATAGAGTACAGTGTGATGTTTTTATCTATGCATACATTGTAGAAAGATTACATCAGGCTAATTAACATAGCTAACATTCACCAACTTAACATTTTTTTTGTGGTGAGAACATTAAAAACCTATTCTTTTAGCAAATTTGAAGTATACAATACATTATTATTAATTTTTTGGAAGAGTTTGAGAAAAATTGTTATTAATGTTTTGTTAAATGCTTGGTAGAATTCAGTAGTGAAACCATCAGGTCCTGGGCTTTTCTTTGATGGATAACTTTTTATTACTGATTCAATATCCTGGTCACTATGTAGTGCAAATAGATCACTAAAACTTACGTCTTCAGTCTAACTAAAACTTTGTGCTCTTTGATCAACATTTCTCCCCACATCTTCTCTCCCCCAGCCTCTGATAACCACCTTTCTACTGTTTCTATGAGATTGACTTTTTTAGATTCTACATAAAAGTGAAATCACACATTATTTGTTTTCCTGTGTCTTGATTATTTCACTTAGCATAATGTCCTCCAGATCCATCCATGTTGTTGAGAATGACAGAATTTCCTTCTTTTTAAGGCTTTGTAGTATTCCCTTGCATATATGTACCACATTTTCTTTATCCATTCATCCATTGATGGACCCTTAGGTTGCTTACATATCTTGTCTATCGTGAAGAATGCTGAAATGAACATGGGAGTGCAGGTATCTTTTTGACATACTGATTTTAATTTCTTTGGGTATATACCCAAAAGTGGGATTGCTAGATCATATGGTAATTCTATTTTTAGTTTTCTGGGGACCCTCCATTCTATTTTCCAAAATGTCTGTACTAATTTACATTCCCACCAATAGCGTACAGTGGTTCCCTTTTCTCCACATCCTCACCAACACTTTTTATCATTGTCTTTTTGATAATAGCCATTCTAACAGGTGCCAGGTTTTAATTTGCATTTCTCTGATGATTAGAGATGTTGTGCATTTTTTTCATATTTCTGTTGGCCATTCATATGTATTTTTTTGAAAAATATCTATTCAGATTCTTTGTCATTTTTAAATATGGTTTTTTGCTATTGAGTTGACTTCCTTGTATATTTTGAATATTAACCCCTTATCAGATGTATGGTTTACAAATCTTTTCTCCCAATTCATGGGTTGTCTTTTCACGCTGTTAATTGTTTTCTTTGCTGTTCAGGCTTGGTTTTCCCAGGAAGGCTGGGATTCCAAAACCAGAGCAATGATCAGGTAGTCATAAACTGGACATGGGCCAAACAAGAGCCAGGGGAACATCAGCCAGTATAAACAAGTTTTTTTGTATGAGAGATCCCCTGGTCACAGGTTGAGCAACTAAGCATTAGGCCAACTGTCAGGAAAAAAAGAAGTATCCTGTGAAAAACACACTGTAAACATCCATGTCCAACAGCTCTCCTTTATTTTCCAATAGGGCAGGGTTGCTAGCTGCTCTGGTACTGGAACACCAATTTAGCTGGGGGCTCTCAAGACAAAAGTATTTCCTCCTCTTCAATTTTTTGGAAGAGTTTGAGAAAAATTATTATTAATGTTTTGTTAAATGCTTGGTAGAATTCAGTAGTGAAACTATCAGGTCCTGGGCTTTTCTTCGATGGATAACTTTTTATTATTGATTTGATCTCCTTATGCATTATTGGTCATTCAGATTTTTTATTTCTTACTGATTCAGTCTTGGTAGGCTGTGTGTTTCTTAAAATTCATCCATTACTTGCAGGTTATCCAATTCTTTTTTTTTTTATTGCAACATAGTCAGTTGTACATATCTGTGGGGTACAGAGTTGAATATCAATACTTGTGTGCAATATGTGATGCTCAAATCAAGATAATTAGTATATTCAACGCTATACAATGTAATCTTTTTTCATGGGCCTTTAGCAATTCCTCCCTTACCACCCCCCTGACTCCCCATTTTCCACCTGGGGTAACCTCAGTTCTGTTCTCTCCTTTTGAAAGTTCAATGTATTATTGTAATTGTTGTATTTTTCTTTCTTTATCTTTTTATTTATTTGTTTATTTTTTAGCTTCCACTTACGAGTGAAGACATGCGGTATTTCTTTTTCTGTGCTTGGCTTATTTCACTTAACATGATTTTCCCTAAGTTCACACATGTTGCTGCAAATGGAAGTATTTCATTCTTTCTAAGTCAGGGTAGTATTCTATTTTATATATATATACATACACACACACACACACACACACACACACACACACACACACACACACCACATTCTCCTTATCCAGCTGTCTGACAGTAGACATTTAGGTTGGTTCCAACTCTTCGATATTGTAAATAGAGCTGCAATAAACATGGGAATGCAGGTATCCCTTCGACATGATGATTTCCGTTCCTTTGGGCAGCAGAATGCTGGGTCGTATGGCAGTTCAATCTGTAGTTGTTTGAGAAACCCCCATACTATTTTCTATAATGGCTGGACCAATTTACAGTCCTGCCAACAATGTAGGAGGGTTCCCCTTTCTCTGCATTCTTGCCAGCATTTATTATTCTCTGTCTTTTTTATAATAGCCAGTCTAACTGGGGTAAGATGATATCTCAATGTGGTTTGATTTGCATTTTGCTGATGTGGAATATGTTGAGCATTTTTTCATGTGTCTGTTGGCCATTTGTATATCTTCTCTTAAGAAATGCCTATTCAGCTCCTTTGTCCATTTTTAAACTGGGTTGTTTCTTTACTGTTAAATTGTTTATTATTGTATATCCTTGTATATTCTGGTATTAATGCTTTGTCAGATGTACAGTTTGCAAATATTTTCTACCACTCTGTTGGTTGTCTTTTCACTCTGTTAATTGTTTCTTGTCTGTGCAGAATCTTTTTAGTTTGATATAATCCCATTTGTTTATTTTTCCTTTTGTTGCATGTGCTTTGGGGGTCATATTCATAAAGTCTTTGCACAGTCTTACTTCCTGAAGTGATTCCTTTACGTTTTCTTTTAAGAGTTTTATAGTTTCAGGTCTTATATTTAAGTCTTTAACCCATTTTCAGTTGATTTGGAGAGAGGTACAGGTCCAGTTTCATTCTTCTACATATGGATGTCCAGTTTTCCCAGCACCGTTTATTGAAGAGGCAGTCTTTCCCCCAATGTACATTCTTGGTGCTTTTGTCAAAGATCAATTGACTGTAAGTTTGTGGGTTGATTTCTGTGCTGTCTATTCTGTTCCATTGTTCCCAGTGTCTGTTTTCATGCCAGTCCCATGCTGTTTTGGTTACCATTCTTATTTAGCATAGTTTTGGAAGTACTAACCAGAGCAATCAGGCAAGAGAAAGAAATAAAGGGCATCTGTATTGGAAAAGACAAAGTCAAATTTTCCCTGTTTGCAGATGACATGATTCTGTATAGAGAAAAGCCTAAATACTACAAAAAAAAAAACCTGTTAGATTTGATAAACATTTTCAGTAAAGTTGCAGGGTACAAAATCAATACACAATAATCAATAACATTTTTATACTCCAATAATGAACTAGCAGAAAAAGAGATCAAGAAAGGTAGCCTATTTACAATAGACACCAAAAAAATAAAATACCCAGGAATCAGTTTAACCAAGGACATGAAAGATCCCTACAATGAGAACAGCAAATTACTGTTGAAAGAAATTAAAGAGGATACAAAAAGATGGAAGGACATTCCATGCTCTTGGATTGGAAGACTTAACATTGTGAAAATGTCCATACTATCCAAAATGAACTACAGATTCAATGTATTCCCCATCAAAATACCAATTATATTCTTCAAAGAAATAGAAAAAAAAATTCCTAACATTATCATGGAACAACAAAAGACCCCAAATAGCCAAAGCAATCCTGAGGGAAAAAAAATAAAGCCAGATGCATAACACTACCTGACTTCAAATTATATTACAAAGTTTATCCAATTCCATGTGTATAATTGTTTATAGTAGTCTCTTTTGATCCTTTGTATATCTGTGGTATCAGTGTAATGTCTCCTCTTTAATATCTGATTTCATTTGAATCTTTTGTCTTTCTTTTCTTTGTAAGTTTAAAGATTTGTTGATGGTGGTCAGGGGTGTGGTTCTGAGAGCTTTAAGAAGAGAGTCTTTCTCTCTCTGCTCTCTCTGCTTCCATTATCTTGCCATTTGAGACCCCTGGGTCACCATTGCCGCCACCAGATGGACTTTGGACTATCCAGCCTCAGAAACTG
>NW_007735432.1:47624-58084 GCF_000696425.1 Galeopterus variegatus | reverse complement strand
AATAATCATATACAGTGTATATTGACAAAATAAAAATTTAAAAAAAAAAATAAATAAAAAAATAAAGATTTGTTGATTTTGTTTATCTTTTCTATTGTTTTTCTACTCTCTATTTTGTTTATTTTTGCTATGATCTTTGTTTTTTCTTCCTTTTACTGAGTTTGGGTTTTGTTCTTCTTTTTCTATTTCCTTGAGATGTAACATCAGGTTGTTTATTTGAGATCTTTTTTGATGTAGGTATTTATTGCTATAACCTTTCCTCTCAGGATTGCTTTTGCTGCATCTCATAAGTTTTGGCATGTTGTGGTTTTATTTATGTTTGTCTCAAGATGTTTTATAATTTTCCTTTTAATTTCTTTTTGGTCATTGATTGTTTGGGAGTATGTTGTTTTATTTCCACATACTTGTGAGTTTTCCAAGATTTCTCCTGTTATTGATTTCTAGTTCCATGCCATTGTGGTCAGAAAAGATACTTATGATTTTAATCCTCTTAAATTTGTCAAGAGTTGTTTTGTGGTCTAATATGTGATCTATTCTGGAAAATGTTCCCTGTGCACTTGAGAAGAATGTGTATTCTCTTGCTGTTGGGTAGAATGTTGTGTAAATATCTGTTGGGTCCATTTGGTCTAAAGTGCAGTTCAAGTTCAATGTTTTCTTATTAATGTCCTGCCTAGATGGTTTGCTGAATGTAGAAAGTAGAGTCTGAAGTCTCCTAATGTTATTTTGTCTGATAAAGTATAGTTATCTCCAGTCTCATCTGGTTTGTGTGGAATATCTTTATTTTTCTTCACTTTTTAACTATGTGTGTCTTTAGAGATGAAGTGAGTCTCTGTAGACATATAGTTGGGTGTTGGTTTTTTATCCATTCAGCCACTTGATGTCTTTTGATTGAAGAATTTAAATTATTTACATAAAAAGTAATTATTGATAGGTAAGAACTTAGTGTCGACATTTTGTTAATTGTTTTCTTGTTAATTTGTGGGTCCTTTGTTCCTCTCTTCCTCTCTTGTGGCATTCCTTTGTGGTTTGATGATTTTCTGTAGGGGTATGTTTTGAATTTTTTCCAAATATTGTTTAATTTTCTATCTGTATTTTCTTGTGACTCCCTGCACATCCTTAAGGGTGTTATTCTGAATTCTCTGTCAGACATTTTATAAATCTGCTGTTCCTCTGGGTCTGTTGCTGGTGCTTTGTTTGCTTCCTTTAACAGTGTCATATTTTTCTGTTCTTTCTTGATCTTTGTGTCTTTACATTGATGCCTGCACATTTAAGGAGACTGCTACCTCTTCTAGGTTTTATAGGTGTTCTTTGGTGATGTTAAGCCTTTACTGGTTAATATCAGAACTTTGTCTCTGATCTGTGGAATTTTTTTTTCCAGTTCTGTGTTGGATTATTAGCTACCACCCCTTAAGCTCTCCAGTGGAACTAACTTGTTGTTCTTTGGCTAATTCCAAAATTGGGGGGAACTTCCTGTGGGGACCACTACTTGAGCTCTGTGGTTGAGCTAAATTGCTGCTTTGCTGCTGATTCTCTGGGGAAGGTTTTATTTTGTGTGTGGATCAGATTTTAATTGTTGGCCTTTAATCATTTCTTGCTCTTGTGAGGTCAGATATACCTAGGCTTTGTGGAAATTCTGCCCTGGGACTGAGTCTTTCCAGCAAACGGTGCCCCCTGCAGTTCTATTGCCCTGGCCGGTCTCCTTTGAGTGAGTCTGTGCTGATCAGAAGGCAGATCAGCTGCCTACACTATACCCAATGTTCTCCTAATAGGCCAGTCTCCCCTCCATACTCCAAATGCTTCCCATGGTACGGGCCATGTGCAGATCCCTAACAATGACTCACTGGCCTCTGGGTGGTTCTTTAATCCAGTTGACTGTGGCCCCTTGCTCCTATGTGAGTACATGTGGACCCTGTTAGTGGTCTTGCTGGCCTGGGAGCAGGTATGGTGTGCTCTGAGGCCCTCTTCTTCCCTGCAAGAAACTTCACACAAAAGACTCAGCTGTTGCTTTTGCTGCCTCCTGCTCTGTATGCTGCCCCTTCTTCCCACTCCTTACTGGGCTGGCCCTGAAGTGATCAGGTTTTGAAACAGTTAGAGTGGTCCCTTCTACTCACTGCAGCTTTTGCCATCTTCACAAGCTCCACAGGTCTCTCCTCCACTTCCCTCAAGCCACAGTGGTCCCAGGGTGGCAGTCTTTGATTTTTAATAGTTGTAAATTTATTGGTTGTGGGGGAGAGTGATGCTGGGCACTTTTGACAATTTAATTATAATGTGTCTTGGTGTGGGTCTTTTTGGATTCATATTATTAGGTGTCCCTTCAGCTTGTTGGGTAAGGATTTCTATTTATTTCCTCAGACAGGAAGTTTTCTGCCATTATTTCTTCAAATATATTTTTCTGCTTATTTCCCTCTCTCTTCTCCTTCTTTTACTCCATAATGCATAAATTGTTCTGCATGGCAGTGTCCAATAAGTCCTTAGACCATCTTCACTCTCTATTCCTTTTTATTTTGCTCTTCATATTGGATGATTTCCAAAGACCTGTCTTTAAGTTCACTGATCATATCTTCTGCTTGATCTAGTCTGTTGTTGAACACCTCTATTAAATTTTGGGTTTAGTTACTGTATTCTTCAGTTTGATGATATGTTTGGTATTTTTAAAAATATTTTTCTCTTTCTTTTTTGAAATTCTAAGTTTGTCCATGCATTACTCTCTTTACCTCAGTGAGCATCATTATGATTATCCATTTGAATTCCCTGTCAGATAAATCACATATCTCCATTTCATTATGAGTGGCTTCTGGAGATTTATCTTGTTGTTGTTGTTGTTGTTGTTTAATATGGAATATATTTCCCTGTTTCTTCATTTTCCTTGACTCTTTATGTTGGTTTCTGCATGTTAGATAAGACACCACATCCCCCAGTCATGTTAGATTAGTCTTGTGGAGGAGATGTTCCTCCCCAATTAACCTTGCCAGAAATTCTAGGTGCCTTTAAAGTCTTTGTGCTTGTCCACACTGATGTCTTTATTCCCAGTGGCCCCCCAAGAAATTAAAGAGTGTCAACTTATGCTATTGCCTTGAGAAAGGTGGGATAAAAGCCAGTCCCTTGGGATGCAGCTAGAGAGGTTGGAGTGTTAGTTGTGTGTTCCAGTTTCTTCTTTTCTTGTAGAGAATCTGAGAGCCAGAGTTTATCTCTCACTCACTATGCCCTACACCAAAGAAAGGATCTGAGGTGGTGCCTTTACTCTTGATCAGACTGCTTACTTTTTTTTTTTTTTTTTTTTTTTTTTCCCTTTTTGTCTTTTGTCGTGTCCAGCAACGGATCACAACCCTCAGTGTTGCGCCCGTACCGGACTGGGACCGGCAACGGGATCGCAACCCTCGGTGTTGCGCCCGCACCTCGCTCAGCCAGTGAGCGGGAACCGGTCTGTATGTGAGATCCGAACCCTCGGCGGGAGCGCCACCGTGCTCCCAAGCGGCGCACTGTAGCAGTGCACCACCAGGCCGGCCCAGACTGCTTACTTTAAACCTGGGAAGATAGCTGCTGAATAGTTGCAAGTTTAGAAGTCACCTTTTTGTTCTTTATGGTTTAAGAGACTCAGTAATGCAGAACTCTGCCAACACCCATAGCTAGGTGATTTAGGAGCCTGTCCCTGGGGTGAAGGCTGTAAAAGTTGGGGTGCTCAATGCATGCAAAAACTACTTTCAGGAAGACTCTGCATATCTGCCTTTATTTCTGGAGCAAGCCAGGGAAGAAGGCACAGGGAGTGCCCACTCTCTTGTTTGAGCAAGAATTGTCACTGAAGCAAACCTGAGAGGAAGGCACAAGGAGTGTCCACTTTGCCTTGTAGGCATGGAAAGATCCCCCAGCCTCTCCAGTGAGAGATTGTAGGGGTTTATCTCTAGAGCAAGCCAGGGAACAAGACAAGGGGAGTGCCACACCTTCCACTGTTGCTGGAAGAGGCCTTCAACCTCTCTTTCCACAGACAGATTTCAAGGCTGGAATTATTGCTGGAGCAAGCCAGGGAATGAGGGGCAAGGAGTGCTCACTTTCCTCTTCAAGCAAGAAAAACTCTTACGCCCTCCTTGCAGGGTGAGCTTTCTGGTCTGAAATTATTACTTAAGCAAGCTGGGGAAGAAGGCACAGAGAGTACCCACTTTCCCTTTAAACATGGAGAGGTTGGCCAGCCTCCTTCTAATGAGAGATTGCAGTAATTTATCTCAGGAGCAAGCCAGGAAAAAAGGCGTGGAGAGTACTGTCCCTCCTATTTAGGCTCAAGGAGGTTTATTCTTTATTGACTATGTAGGTTGCCAGATATCTTGTTAGAGGCCAGAACCACAGAGAGCTGCTGGAAAAACATGAAACCAAACCCTTTCTGGGAGAAGTTGGAAGATGGGATGACCCTGGGGTTACAGCTGCTGGCAGGCAATCTCATGGGGTTTGAATCCCCCTTTGTTCTCTGTGCTTGAGGGAAATTCTCTGATGCCTTGTTTCTGTCATTCCGCAGGCTGGGTGATTTAAGAGCCACACCCTATTATTATAGGAACTGTAAATGTTGGGCACCATACATGTGGTACAAACTCCTTACCCTTCAGAAAGAAGCTGGAAGTTGGGATTTCCTTCCCGATTATGAGGCACTGTGCTCAGGTGGGGTTAGTGCACAAGTGTATTTCCCCTTTTCCTATCTGTTTTGATGGGGATGTTTTCTGTCATCTAGTGTGTAGAAGTCTTTTAACTGGATTGTGGCTTTCTTTTGTAGAGAATTGATCTGTGTGTATGTGTTTACTCGGTGTGTCTGTGGGAGGAGGGATAGTCAGTAGCCTTCTACTCCACCATATTGCTGATGTTCAGTCAAATAAATTTATTATCTATTTTCTTAATGTAGCAAATTGCATTGATTTTCAAATGTTAAATGAAACTTGCATTCGTATGGCATCTCACCATTGGTTGTGATGGGCTAACCTATTTTATATATTGATGAACTGATTTTACTGATGTTTTGTTCAGAACTTTTGCTTCCATGTACATGAATGAGATTGGCTATAAAATCTCCTTTTTCTTAATGTCCTTGTCTGGTTTGGCTATCAAGATTATTTTGCCTCATTAATGAATTAAGGTTACTCTCTCTTTTTCTGATCTCTAATTTTGTAAAAGTATAGCATAATTTTTTCCTTAAAAATTTTATAGAAATCACAAATGAAGCCAGCTGTCTGAAGTTATTGATCCAAGTTGTTCAATAATTATAAAAATTTTCAGTTTTCTGCTTCTTCTTGGTTCTGTATTTTACAGATAATATTTTTCTAAAATTTTCCAATTTATCCAAATTTTATTATCATAAATTTTTCATAATTATATTTATTTTTCAATACCTGAATAATATGAATCATCTCCTTTTTTATTGCTGACATCTTGGCCCATTTTTTCCCAAGGTTTATCAATTTTATTAATATATAAAGAAATTTTGCCTTTATTTTATCTATTATATATCTCTTTTTTCTTTCACTAATTTCTGATCTTACTTTTATGATTTACATTCTTTGGATTTAATTTGCTTTTTATTTTCTGATTATTTAGAAGGACATTAGCCCATCGTCATCCCATCTTCTTGTCTTTATATATATCTGTGGCTACAAATTTTTCTAAGCTTGGCTTTAGTTTCATTCCACAAGTTTTTTTTTAATATTATAATTTTACATTCTAAGATGTTGCAGAGCAGTTGGGGAGGAGGGGGAGAGAGTAAGGGGGAGGGAAATAGGAGGGGAGGAGGAGGAAGGGGGCATGGTCAAGGCTCATGGCACCCCTCTCATTCTGGCAGGGGAGACCAGGAGGCTTCCTATGATGGCTTGGTCATTGCTGGGCTGGGTGCTGATGTTAGGGGGATGTGGCTGAAGCCCACGGCCTCTGTAAGTTTTTATAGCTTTTATTGTAAAGTAAAACATATATATGTATATAAATGTTCAACTTATAAAATGTAGTTTAAATAATTATCGCAAAGTCAACATAGCCATAAAACAAAATCGTATACTACCAGAACTCCAGAAGTCACTCACATGTCCCCTCTCAATCATTGCCACATTCTTTCTCCTAAAAGATAGTTACTATTTAGGTGCATAATTCTGTAGACTAATTTTTCCTGGTTTTGAATGTGCGCTATTTTGTGTCCATATTCTTTCACTTAATATTATACTTGTTTTATTCATTCATACTACTGCATGTAGGTTTAGTTCACTAATTTTTATTACTGAGTAATATTTTTGTATGAATACATGTTAATTTATTTAATCACTTTAGAGTTTATGCATATTTGGATTATTTCCAGTTTGGAGCTTTTATTAATAATATACTTTTCTGAGCAATCTTTCATAAGCCTTTTAGTGCACACACACACAGGCATTTGGAGAAGGGAGTAGATATATAACTAGGAATGGAATTGTTAATTTATAGAATGCATATGCTCAATTTTAATAGATAATGACAAAGTGGTTTTTACCAAGAGTAGCGTGAAAGAGTTTTTCAATTTCTTCACATCCTTGCTAAATATTTGACATTATCAGTCTTTTCAATTTTAGCATTTTGGTGGATGTATAGTTTTAGCTTACTATTATTTTCCACAAGAGGCATTCTGAGATATTGACTGGTGTTCCATTGAGGTACAGGGTCAATTAAGGGGGATTAAATTTTTACAATACTCAGTATTTCAATCCATGAAAATAGTATATTCATGTATTTATGTATATATTTAAAAATATATTTTAATGACATTTTATGATTTTAGAGAAGTCATACTCTTCATTTTTAGCTTTAATTGGATATTTAATATTTCTGATTCTATTGTATTTGATATTTGTTTTAGATTTTCACTTTCTTACCAGTCCTGGTATATTAAATACAAATTATTTTTTGTATGTTGAAACTATATTCCTCAATCTCACTAAATTCGTAATTAATTCTAAAGATTTTATCAGTAGATTCTTTAGCTTGTTACACAATTATATCATCTGCAAGTAATAAATGTTTTATGTTTCTCCTGCTTTATTGCACTATATAGGACCTCTAGTACAATACCAAACAGAAGTGATGGTAGCAGGCATTCTAGTCTTGCTCCTAATCACAAAGGAAAAGTGTTAACATTTTACCCTTAAGTATGCTTGCAGTAGGTTATTCTGTAGTTATACTTTACCAGTTTAAAAAACTTTTTTATATTTCAAAATTCCTAACAATTATTATTTTTTTTTTGAAATCAATAATAAAAATTTAAATTCCTCTCCATTTAAAATACTTTTTCCTACAAGGCCATTTCCACTTTGGTCTAGCTAATTTATCCTAACCTTTCAAGTCTCAATGTAAATGTCACTTCTTCATAGAAGCCTCTGTAAACCTCCTGAATAGGTTCAGACTGTACTATATCCAAGCCTTCACCACACTTTGTTTTAATTAATTGTTTATCTCTCACTTTCGCCAGTCTGTAAGCTCCTAGAGCATGAGCTCCATGTGTCATATTCACCACTCTGTCCTAAGGATGACACACAGTATTGACCTAATAAATAACTATGGAAAGAGATGTCATGAAAGGCAAGAAGAGAAGGAGGAATCACCCAAAGTTACAAACTATAGAGCAGAATTTATCATAACTTTTTCTCTCCTCTTTACTCAGGGACACCCCACTTTTCTCCAGTCTAGATAAACTGAAGAATTTTCCCTCTTTGAAAACTAAGAGCAGATAGCCAAAATCCTAGACTGAACTATTACCTATGCAATTTTACAGTAGGGAAGGTACAAACAACATTATTCTTCAAACAAGCAAAATTTTCTGAAGTGTCTAACAGAGTAGTAAGCAAAGAAATGAATTATAGAAGAGCAGAGAAAGTGCCTTTGGTGTAGCAATAATTTGCCTTAACAGTGTCATGAAGTCAGCCAGGTTAACAGCAGAATCTTAGAGCAGGAACACAGAGAGCTAAGCCTATTATTGCCAATCTCTATGGGGGGTCTGTTTAGGAGACCCTGGATTGCCACCACCCATTGAACATGTGCCTGGCTCTGCTAGAAGGGAATTTCCAGTGAAAAGAACACTATTGTTTAATAGATGTTCTCTCACACAGTCTGCATTTCCCTTGAACTTTTGATATGTGAGAAATGTGAAGTGCCTTAACAATCATGATGGCTTTTCACCCTGTAATTCTGTAAGTCCATGTCCTGAGAAAAAATCCAGAAATATAGAAGATTCACATGTAAACTTTTTCATCCCATTGTTTTTTACTGTCATAAAAAAATAAGATATTACCTAAGTGTCACACAATAGGGCATTGATCAAATGAATCATGGAGTATACGTATGACATAATGTCATTGCAGCATTTTATAGTCGTATTTTCAAGGATTTTGTAATAACATGGAAAAGTGCTCTTGACCTAAGATTAAGCAAAGCAAACCAACCAACAAACAAAACATTGGATAAAAATCTATATACACATATAATTCCAGTAGTATTAAAGACAAAGGAAATGGAACCAACTCTTAACAGTGATCATTTCTGGGTGGTGGGATCTTAGAAAATTTTTGTTTTCTTCTTTAGACTTTTTTTATTTGTGTGTAAATTTATTTTATATTCAGAAAAAAGTCCACAGACCATTTTTTCTTTAAAAAGAATAGCCAGAAATATGATCGGAGAGTGATGGATATTAGCCCCACCTTTGACTTGACTAGATTTGTGATTTTTAGGGTAGTCAATTAACTTCTCAGAGTCTCAGTTTCCTTATTGATACAGTGGGGAGCTGCCCTGGCTCTCTCACGGAGTTGGGTATAAAAAGACAAATTATAAGTAAGAATGCTTCTTCATTCAATAAAATTGTAAAGCCTCAAAAGCAACATCAATGACAGTATTCTGCTAAGTGCCATATGGTACACAATTAGTGATTTTTCAAGAGCCTGTTCTCTGATTCTTTGTCATCTAGGATGAAAAAATGAAGGAAGCACAGAAGTATAGCAGGTAAGTAAGTAATGTATCAATGTAGTCCTTTTAACACTGATTCACATTCCTTTTCAGTTGGCAATAATTATATCTAATTTCGATGCATATTCTTGAAAGTTTTTTCCAATGTGTAGGCTCAGCTCTATATTTTAATTTGTGTATATTTCATTTTCAAAGCACCTTCTTAGTAAATTCCCAAGGTTCTCAATAGGTTGGGGAGAACTGTTCATTTTTTTCTTTGTTTTTTTAGATGAGTTTTTTGACAACGGAAGCATGTTTCTAGCTGAGTATAAAACTTTCAGTTGTGCTGGAGAACCATAGCGTGCATACCCCATTTAATGGGATAGCTAGATATTGTAGATTTCTTGAACAGAAAAGGTTTAAATAATTTTGCTATATAGTATATGCTTAAAAGCCATAGAAGTTCCCTATCTACTTCTATCTTTTCTTAGTGAGATGACACTGTTTGCCCTTCTTTTGTGACGAGTAGCAGCTATATATACTTGTACTTGCAGTAAAGCCAGTCTCGTTACTGGTGTACAAGAGCCTCCTGGGAAACATGTCTGGAATTTGTAAGCTACCTGGTTGGAGACAAGTGCGTCCCAGACAAACAGTGTATTCATCATCGATAGGTAGCTCTGAGCCACCAACCTTAAGCCTGGGGGGAGAAAACAGCTTCAATTCTGGTCTGAAACATAATAATCAGCAGGTCAGCCTCTCTGGAAATAGAGCTCCTTATAAGAAGAGTGTAGGAGACAAGCATAGGACTGAAGGCCCTTTTATAGCTGGGACTAATCACTCTGGGTTTCCAATCCCTTATCTGAAAACAGGAGGTGACACACTTCAAAAGCTTGTCATGTGGATAGATGAAATAATGAATGTGAAAGCACTTTGTGAATCACAAACGCTAATCAAATAATGAGAGGCTGGATAGGGCCAGGCAAAGATGATTGTTTTAGAATCAGAAGACTTTATGCCTAATTAGTCCTTCATAAAATGATAAATGTAGGGGTTCCTGCTGCAGTAGATTGAAAACGGCCAAATTCTTCGCAGCTTTTCCCATCAAGGGGTGGTGTCTTTTTCTTTACTCCTTGAGTCTGGACTGGTCCTATGACCTGCTTCGGCCAACAGAATGTGGTAGGCGTGACAATATGAGCCCAGATCTCAGTGGCCTTACAGCTTCCATCCTCTTGTAACCCAGAATCCATGAGAAGAAGTCCAAGCTGGCCTCCCAGAGAATGAAACACCACAAGGTGAGAGAGGGCCAGACTTAGCATTCCAGGTGTCCCAGCTGAAGTCCCCAAGAGACACCAAGTGGAGCAGAAATAAGCCATCCCAGCTGAATCTGGCCCTAATTTCTTTTTTCTTTTTTCCTTTTTGTCTTTTTTACTGACCGGTAATGGGATTGCAACCCTCGGTGTTGCACCCGTACTGGGGACCGGCAACGGGATCGCAACCCTCGGAGTTGTGCCCGCAACAAGATAAGCCAGAGACAG
>NW_007735432.1:36286-47498 GCF_000696425.1 Galeopterus variegatus | reverse complement strand
CGCTCAGCCAGTGAGTGGGAACCGGTCTCCACATGGGATCCAAACCCTTGGCGGGAGCGCCGCCGCACTCCCAAGCAGCGCACTCTCCAGTGCGCCACCGGGCCGGCCCTCTGGCCCTAATTTCTGACCCAGAGGATAAAAAGCAAATAAACAAAGATTACTATTTTAAATTTCCAGTTTTTAGGATATCTCGTTATATAACAAAAACTAACTGATATACCTTTCACACCTCCTCTCTGACAAGAATAGACTCTGATGTGTATGTCTAAACAAGAACAGCCTGGTTAGGACTCAGTGATTTTCTCTGAGTGATGTTGAGATGGTTAACAGTTTGGGGGGCTGGGGGTGAGGGGACAGGATGGGAACAAGGAAGATAACTAAAATTTGAGAGAAGTAAAATTCACTTCTCGGTATAGTAACATCTCTTGTGTCTGGAGTCCAGTTCTGACAACCTCATCATTTCGAAATACAACAGAATACTCATTTTAAGGAAGGAAAAGGGGACTCCATAAAGTCCACGTGCTGAGATTTATGTACTTCACCCACAAGGAAAGCCCTCTTCTCCTCTGCTTTGCACTTGTTTTTACCAGTGTGATTTTCTGGTTTCAAGCCAACAGAAAATTAGATGAGGGATAAAACGTGCATGCAGTGGTGAGAAATGAGAGATGGATATTGAAAAGCAAGGAGGAAATCTGGGGGTACTTTAGA
This sequence comes from Galeopterus variegatus, assembly GCF_000696425.1. Taxonomy (NCBI): domain Eukaryota; kingdom Metazoa; phylum Chordata; class Mammalia; order Dermoptera; family Cynocephalidae; genus Galeopterus; species Galeopterus variegatus. The sequence continues at coordinate 46,790 of NW_007735432.1, read as the reverse complement.
AAGCACAGAGACACTCAAGTAGCACAAGAATTAGTGTAGAATCAAACATCACGTGTCCGAAGAAGCAGGTGCTGAGTGCACCTCCACATTATAGTTTGATACAGAAATTTACAACATATCAGTAAAGTTTAGAAAAGGTTTATAACCAAAAATCGTCAATGTAGTTTGGATGCTCAGCATGGTGAGCCTTCCATGACTGGGTCAGGCAGACTGGCTTACTTGCTCAGGGGAGTTCTCCATTCCTTTCTTCTCTGGGAAATGCTTCTCCCTTATGCCTGGAGGCTTTCTGGGGAAGAGGAACTGGAAGGAATGGAAGTGGTGTTCGTAGGAAGGCCAGAATCAAACGCCTGCCTCGTTTTAGATGCCCATCAGGTCGAATAGGATCGGAGTTAAAGTTCTTTGGTTGAAAGCCATAGAAATCTGCTCTGGCAAACTGCAGCAGAAAGGGGATTTTCTGGAAGGCTATGGGATGCTTGCAGGATCAAAGTGAAGACTGAAGGACTTGGCTTGGAATATTCAATGGCAAAATGGAAGGACACATGCCCTGGATTTACCACCACATCATGACTGCATACTGTGGTATGCGATAATTCCCCTAGAAGAAATGGGGGTGCTCCTTAGAATGAATTATGAGTGTGTGGGGGGTGGGGAACCCTAGAAAAAGCCCCCCACACTCAGAACTGCATGTTTCAGCCCCCACTGTGTCCAATGTGGAATTCTGACAGGTCCTGGCAGTGCCCACCCACCCCCAGAACTGGAAATGGGAGACGAAGCCAGACTACCTCCTCCCCATCTGTCATGCTGTTGGGGTCACATTGCAACTCAACAGTGTGCCTGAAAGCCCTGTAATTGTAAAAGGCATATTTCTTTTTGAATCTGATAACTTGGATTTGATGTAGTGTTTCTATGTTTTGGTCTCTGTTATGCCTCAGCCTTCATCTATCCAGCTGTCCCTCCCACAGCTACTGTAGGATGTGGTCTGATAACATACTGCAGGGCAGTGGCAGAGGGATCAGTCACACAGGCATTCAATTCCAATGAAAGGAAAGGCCTTTATCTCCTCAGCTTGTCGCTACGACAGTAGTCCAAACACCTGCACACGATGAGCCACCCGACAGGTGTACCTTGAGTCAGGTTGCTCACAAGTGCCAGGGATGCTGCACCTCCCTGTGGGTTCTTAGTCTTAGCAGAAGGTAAGAGACTCACCCACCACGCACCTGAGTTTCCCTCGGGTAGCCCAGGAAGGAGGGTCCATCCACAATGAATCTTGTCTCAGTAGTGGTTCCAGTAAGGAAGCCCTGGCAATGCCAGCACAGCTGTTGGGGTGTTCTCAGCCACTGTGACTCACTTTAATGGGGGGAGCAGCTTTGAGATGAAGAGAAACATCTGGAGCAGCAGCAGGATCAGTGGCAGAGCACCTCAGAATGGGCAAAGATTTGGTTGGATTAAACAGTGCAATTATGCATACTTACAGTTTTACAGAGCTCAAAATAAATCCCTCTGTTATTGACCTAGTATTTGGGGCTTAACAGACCTTAAGGAAGCTTCCTATTGCTTCTGCCAGATGGTCCCCCTCTGATGCCCCAGACTATCTATTTCTCACACTGCTGCTCCTCAGCACTGATGGATACAGACTTCTCCAGATTTTATTTAGGTTGAACTGTTCACATAAATGGATATATTCTCTCATGACTCTTTTGTATTTGAACAAAAATACTAAGATTACATCTGTGAACCTAATCTTACTTTGGCTATACTTTGTCATTCTTTTGTGTTTCACTACAACAGGTACTTGGGACAACTTAACTATTAAGGTAGGGTCTGATGGTATAAGAATTCCATTTGACAAATATTCATTGCACCCACAGTGTGTGAGAGATTACAAAAACATTGTGGAGGATTTGAACGATGAGCTAGAGCTGTTTCTTCTATCAGGAGCTTGTGGTATAACTACAGAATAATAAGAATGATGAAAATAATCTCAAACAATTGTAGAAAGATCACTGTAACCCAGACACCCTGCTATATGGTTTGCTTTATGTACAGCAAAGCAGCAATTGCTCTAAAAACAACCTGAGGAGGGAGGTCATTTTAGTTCCCCCATTTTACAGATGAGGAAACTGAGGCTTATGAGGAAGCTGCCCATTAGCCAATGGGAGAGGCAGTGTGCCTAGACTCCTGACCGTGAAGCTGCTCAGCCTCCCTACAAATAGAGCAGAGGAGTTGGTGTATAAGGAAAACAATAATTAAAGGACCTCAGGGTAGGAGAGCAACATTTCTTGCTGGAACAATCAAAGCACTCTTCAAGAAAGAAAGTAATTTGGCTTCATCCTTGATGAGTAAGATTTCAAAAGGTGGAAATGAGGAAGGGTGTCTCAGCACAGTGCAAAGCGCACATGAACTCACAGAGACAGCTGCAGGAGATTGTGACTGACAGAGAATCCCTAGGTGTGGTGGAGCAAGGGTAGATGAGGCTGGAAGGGGGCATTGAGAGGAGCTTTCAGAGGAGATTAAGTGCTGGCTGGCAAGCTAGGAACCTCTTGAAAGCAACAGGATTTTTTTTAGTTAATTAATTTTTTAATTTGAAACACAGTTGATTGCACATATCTGTGGGGTACAGCATTGAATATCAATACCTGTGCAATATGTGATATTCAAATCAGGTTACTTATTATATTCTTCATTATACCAATTCCTCCCTTTCTAAATGTCCATTGTTGGATGACTGGATAAGGAAAATGTGGTATATTTGTACAATGGAATATTACTCTGCCATAAAAAAGAATGAAATACTGCCATTCACAGCAACATGGATGAACTTAGGGAAAATTGTGTTAAGTGAAATAAGCCAGGCACAGAAAGAGAAATATCACATGTCCTCACTTGTAAGAGGGAGCTATAAATAAATAAATAAATAAATAAATAAATAAATAAATAAATAAATAAATAAATAAATAAATAAATAAATAAATAAATAAATAAATAAATAAATAAATAAATAAATAAATAAATAAATAAATAAATAAATAAATAAATAAATAAATAAATAAATAAATAAATAAATAAATAAATAAATAAATAAATAAATAAATAAATAAATAAATAAATAAATAAATAAATAAATAAATAAATAAATAAATAAATAAATAAATAAATAAATAAATAAATAAATAAGATACAACAACCACAGTAATATATTGAACTTGCAACAGGGATTTTTGAAGAGTGGAGGGCCATGATCTGAGTGGCACTGAGGGGAGGTGGACCTAGCAACACCTGTAAAACGGCCAGGCTGGGAGGATCAGTTAGGAGAGCAGGAAAGAGAGTCCCAGCCGGTGAGTAGAGACAGCAGGGGTGAAGCTGAGAGAGCAGGAAGCACCAGCAGCAGGTGTGAGTGGACCCTGGCTGGGGTGGTGGGACTCCAAGTAAGGGAACCTGGGGAGCAGTTCCTCAGGAGGAGGGCACTGCTGGTGTGGAAGAAGACCCCGAGTCAAGTCAGAGGTGCCCATGGGAGGCATCAGGGAGCAGTACCTTAGGCAGCCAGACGTGCAGGATGCGGGTTTCCTGGAAGTGTTGGTAAGGGATTCATTCCAGTGAAGAGATGATGAAGCAGGAATGGGATTGGATGCCCAGTGAAACTTTTGTCCTGTAGTTAAGATCTAAGTCTCTTGTCCACAATCCTGAAATGCCAAGAGTCTGGAACGAGCTTTTTTATGTATTATTTATTTATCTACTTACTTGCTTATTTGTAGTGTTGGGCAAACTCATTTGGCCACAAAACCTGACACGAGGCTTCTTATCATCTCTACGTATCCCACTTTGAATGAAAAGTCATCCACTTTGGTGCAGACATTATGGTGTGCTCTCCCAGACCCCACAGAGGAAGTTACTTCATAGAGCATATACAATATAGACGCTCTGTTGCCCTTCTAAAAATCCTCACAATTCTTTGGAAAGCATACCTGACTGCAAAAGTTGTAAGAAAGAGGTTTTGGAACTGCAGTTAACTTTCTTAAAACAAGCCAGCTGAGCAATAATTCTAATAGCTAATGATTATTGAGGGCTTACTCTATGTGCAGCATACTTCTAAGTCTTTATTTTAATTTTCACAACAATTATATGAAGTGGGGACTATTATTACCTTTATATCACAGATAAAGGATCTGAGGGACAGGCAGGTTAGCTGTAAGAGGTAGGGCTGGTACTTCTTTCAGGCAAGCTGACTCCAGAGACCATGCTCTCTACCATTAAGGCACGCAGTCCCCAAATTAATCTCTAACACTATTGAGAAATAAATTGAATCAGTCCTGTACTAGATTAGTGACTAGCAGGGAACAAATACCTTTCATCACATTTCTGCAAATGATGCAAGAGCACGGTTCTTCCAGGTTATTCTCTCATTTACACTTTGGTAAAGCAGAGAGAACAATAACAAAGCACAACCAGGAAAGTTGTTTCTGCGTGGGCCCTACAGTCTATGTTCAAAGTTTTTCATGGGTTTCCTTGCCAAGTAAAGAAGCTGAGGGATTCATCCAGGGTTTATGACCACATCGAGGCAGAAAAACAGAGATGATAAGAGCATAGGGTCTGGGGTCGGATTGCTTGAGTTCTACCACCTCATAGCTGTGTGACCATTGTCAAGTTAATTAACCTCTCTGTGACTCAGATTTCCCTTCTTTAAAATGGGATTAATTGCAAACTATGTCATAGAGTTGTTGGACTGTTTAAATTAGATAATTCATATAAAGTTTTTGGTGGAGTGCCAGACTGATAGAGTGAATCCTCAACAAATATTGAATATTAGTATTTGGTAAAACTTTTACAAATCAGGAACTCTTGGTGGGAATTTCTGATGACTAGTAAGTTCTGCGCATTTCTCTGAAAGTAAGGTTATTATTTGCCAAGTGGCATCCTGTTCTCTTCCAGACTTTTGAGGTTCATGGACATCAGTCCAATTTAAGAATACTTCCCAGTTGTGAGGGGGAAAAAAAAAGAATCCTCCTCAATTCCCTAGTCAAAAGTTAGAGCTAATACCTGCGAAAAATATGTTTCTGACTTGGAAGGATACTTTTACTGTCGTTTTTCTCCAAAATGTTTTCTCTGGCTGTGTAGTTGTGTCTGTATCCACATCATCATTTTGAATGCATTCCCCATGGAGTGGCCCAAAGTGAACCTGCCTGGAGCATTAGGTCTAAGTCTGATGTGCGCTGGTTCCTATTCCAAACGAATACTGCTATAGTGTCTGGACATGGGAATAGAATCACAAGTCTACTCAATCTTATCCTCGAGGTAGATTCTGAGGTGGAAAGGGTGGTTGGGTTTTGTCTAAATCCTATTCAGTAATGAAAAGGTTCACCACACGCTTTCCACATAGTAGGCATTCAGTAAGTGTCGGATGGCACATAATGTGACCAGTGACCATAAAATGGGACTAATCTGATACTTTGTGCTCCATAGCCCTGGGTTACCATGGTAATGCATCCCAGGGACACAGGTTTGTCAAATGTTAAGTGATGCTGGTGTTCTCAGATCAGAATAGGTTGCCCTCATTCAGGGGAAACTGATCATCCCTGAGACTGTTGTCTTTGTTTGGCTCTTCATTTATCTTCCAGTCAGCAGTAAGGCTACTTGGCTTGTGATTCTCACCTGGATTCTGACATAGGGAAGGAAAATAGAGAATCCAGCAAACACTTAATGGGATGCTTGCAAAGTAAAACTAGGCCTTATTCATGCAACAGAGTAACTGATAATTGCTTTTATTATTCTAAGCTAGATTGAGGTCATTGTCTGATGAAATTAGACAATTTAGGAAACAGAAAAGAATGAACACAATGTTTAAGTCTGCTTAGACACAAATTCTATATTTTACTTCACTTTCTTATCAACTTTTGGCTTGAGTAAGAGGAAAGAGGGAAGAGGGAGAGGAGATGAAGGAGTCTGGTGAGTAGGGAGCAGGTCTTAAGGACAATGATCTCTGACACATTAAGTGTTCATTTAAAATGTCAAGTGGTGCAGAGCAGATAGAAAGAAACAATTGTGAATCAGTACCAGCATACAATGTTTTATTCCTGAAACCCAGTGCAGTGACAGTTTAGACATTGCCCACCCCCCTCATTGTCACATGCTGAATTCCTAATCCTGGCCTCCCAGACTTCATGAATATCTACTTCTGGTATTTCAAAACAAACACAAAATAGAACAATAAATAAAAGCTGTTCATGGCTCACAGCTTTTCCTACCACGCGTGAGCCTCAGTCTACCAGAATCCGGTTAATCACTTCCTCTCCTCTGCACTTTAGTGAGTCATTTTGGCACTAAGCCATCCTTTAGTGTCACTGTCCCTTTCCTCTCATCCATTCCATCCATACTAAAATCTTGTCAATTCTACCTCAAATATATTGAGTTTAAGAGAAAACTTTGACAGGAGCCGCTTGAAGCCAAAGTTCATGCTATCACGTGAAACCCAGCTCACCTGGCTAGCCATCAATAATGGAGTTATTTATTGGATGACTATTTGGGGGAAGGTCAGTGTGTGTTTAGCCCCCTTCTCTGCACTTGGAGGGTCTATCATGAGGAATGTCTTCTGGCAGGACTTTCCAGCACCTGGGTGACCGTGGTCCTCAGACAGCCGTTTGTGGTGCTCATGAACGTTAGATCCCTTCCAACTGCTGATGGTGGCCATGAAGCTCTGTTTTCTGAGATCTGAGCTCTTGAACCATCTCTACTGTCATCAGAACCCTTTCAAAGGCAAAAATCATAACCTGACTCAAACGGTCTTAAGAGGGATAAAAAGGAAATTACGTGCTCAGGTAATTGAACAGCCTGAGGAGGTGGCAAGAGAAGTATAAAGTAAGGCTTTTATGCAAGTGTGGAATCCGTGTCACCAAACTCAGTTTCTCTCTGTCTTTGTCTCAGAGTACATGTCTCTTTATTTCTATCTCTTCCTGTGTCTCTTTTTTTCTCCAGTTTCTCCAGGTGAGTTCTCTCCAGGTGAAAGGGAAGATGGCCACCAGCAGTCCCAGGCCTATATTCAGCAACTCTGGTGGAAAGAGAATCTCATTCCCCAAACTTCCACGGAAAGTCCCAGGCCTGGCTCTCATTGGCCTGGAGAAGTCACCTGTTTGTTCTTTAACCAATCACTGTATCTAGGGGGCATTTGGTCCTATGCTTATTCCTAGGGCCGAGAAGAGGATTAGCCCCATCAGAATCACATGGCTTGACGATGGGGTAGGGTGATTCCTGAAGTGAAAGAGGGCCACGGGCACAGCATAATGGAATTGTCCCCTACACAGCCCTTTGTAACATTACCAGCTAGTGACAGTGTCCTCTTGGGCTCCCTTTGGCTACAGCTTCCGTTCTTTTCCCCAGCCCCACCACCAGTGTTCCAAAGCTGGACATACCTGAGGCAATGACCTTCCCCAGAAACTGCTTAGAGAGGGAGTCAGAATTCATTGGAAGGGTAGAGTTATCCTAAACAGACCGACCACAGGCAAGAATTTGGGCCTGTGCTTGATTCATGAGGTCAGCCCCCTGAAGAGCTATTGTGGAGTTGTTAGTGGATGCTGTGCTGTGCTGCCCAGACTCCCTTCAGTACCACGGCCCTCATCCCCCAGCCCTCAGGGGTGTTGCTGGCCTGACAGCTCACAGCTGAGTCCCTGGGAATCCTTTTGGGTCCAATGGAGCTGCCTCACCCAAGGTTAAGCCACCATCCTCATGGCTCATATTCAATGGCAGGGTTACAAAGGTCCAGCCTTCTTGCCCCAACTCAGGCCACTCCAAAAGGCCACTCCAGCTCCAGGACTCACTGGAGACTGACTGAGAGCTTTGTCACAACTGCTTTGCTGTTTGACTTCTCCCTCTGCCCATCCTGCTTCTCTGCCTCTGCCTCTACCCATAGGGGCTATTCCCAAGAGCACACCTCAGTAATCCTCCTGCATGCAAATCCCAAGGTCTCAGAATCCCTTTCTGGGGAGCCAACCTAAGACAGAGTTTATGTAGCATCTGCAAACTTACAGTCCTAGTACAAGGTAGTCACTATTAAAGCAGGATAGTTTTATCAATAAGCATTCAAGTGTTGAAATCAGACAATCCCAGTTTCATTTTATACCTAGCTGTGAGAGTGCAGGCAAGTTACTTTACCATCCTTAAACTGATGTCCTCATCTGAAAAATGGTGATATAAATAATACCACCTCCTCAGACTGTTGGGAGTTTTAAGAGAGAGAATTATGTGAAAAGTGTTCAGCATAGGATCTGGCCTTAGGCAGGGCCCAGTGTTTGGCTGTTATTTTTTTACATTTCTTCAGTGTGGCTTAATTAATATGACTTCGATATAGACATGAAAATGTATTAATAGTCAATATTTAGTGTTTGCAAAGGTCCAGTGAACAGGCAATTGTCACACTGTTTGTGTGTTGATTTTGTATCGTGGCCCAAAGTGAACCTGCCTGGAGCATTAGGTCTAAGTCTGATGTGCGCTGGTTCCTATTCCAAACGAATACTGCTATAGTGTCTGGACATGGGAATAGAATCACAAGTCTACTCAATCTTATCCTCGAGGTAGATTCTGAGGTGGAAAGGGTGGTTGGGTTTTGTCTAAATCCTATTCAGTAATGAAAAGGTTCACCACACGCTTTCCACATAGTAGGCATTCAGTAAGTGTCGGATGGCACATAATGTGACCAGTGACCATAAAATGGGACTAATCTGATACTTTGTGCTCCATAGCCCTGGGTTACCATGGTAATGCATCCCAGGGACACAGGTTTGTCAAATGTTAAGTGATGCTGGTGTTCTCAGATCAGAATAGGTTGCCCTCATTCAGGGGAAACTGATCATCCCTGAGACTGTTGTCTTTGTTTGGCTCTTCATTTATCTTCCAGTCAGCAGTAAGGCTACTTGGCTTGTGATTCTCACCTGGATTCTGACATAGGGAAGGAAAATAGAGAATCCAGCAAACACTTAATGGGATGCTTGCAAAGTAAAACTAGGCCTTATTCATGCAACAGAGTAACTGATAATTGCTTTTATTATTCTAAGCTAGATTGAGGTCATTGTCTGATGAAATTAGACAATTTAGGAAACAGAAAAGTGAATAGGAGTGGTGAGAGTGGGCATCCTTGTCTAGTTCCTGTTCTTAAAGGAAAAGCTTTCAGCTTTTCCCCATTCAGGATGATATTGGCAGTGGGTTTATTATATATGGCTTTAATTATGTTGAGATACTTTCCGTCTATACCTAACTTATAGAGGGTCTTTGTCATGAATGAGTGTTGAATTTTATCAAATGCTTTTTCAGCATCTATACAGATGACCATGTGGTCCTTGTGTTTGATTTTATTGATATGGTGTATCACATTTATTGATTTGCATATGTTGAACCAACCTTGCATCCCTGGGATGAATCCCACTTGATCTTGGTGAATAATTTTATGTATATGTTGCTGTATTCTGTTTGCTAGTATTATAGTGAGGATTGTTGCATCTATTTTCATCAAGGATATCGGCCTGTAGTTTTCTTTTTTAGTTGTATCTTTACCAGGTTTTGGTATCAGGATGATGTTTGCTTCATAGAATGAGTTTGGGAGAATTGCATATCATTATTTTCATTAGTTTCAATAAATTTTTTGATTTCCTGTTTGATTTCTTCTTGGATGCATATGTCATTTAGTAGAATGCTATTTAATTTCCATGTGTTTGTATAATGTTTGGTAAAATTCTGCTGTGAATCCATCTGGTCCTGGACTTTTCTTTGTTGGGAACTTTCCAATAACAGCTTCAAACTTCTTTATTGGTACTGGTCTGTTCAGATTCATTTGTTATTGATTTCTAATTTTAATTCATTGTGGTCTGAGAAAATACATGGGATAATTTCAATTTTTTTGAATTTGTTGAGACTGATTTGTGACCTAACATGTGATCTATCCTGGAGAATGATCTAAAATTTGTTGGCATATAGTTGTTTATAGTAGTCTCGAATGATTCCTTGTATTTCAGATGTAGCAGTTGTAATATCACCTTTTTCCTTTCTAATTTGTGTTATTTGGGTCTTCTCTCTTCTTAGTTAGCCTTGCTAAAGTTTTGTCAATTTTATTTATCTTCAGAAAACCAACTTTTTGATTCGTTGATCTTTTGTATTGTTTTTGGGGTTTCATTTCATTAAGTTTTGCTCTGATCTTAATGATTTCTTTCCCTCTGCTAACTTTGGGTTTGGATTGTTCTTGTTGTTTGGATGTCTTAGGTATCTTTTGTTCCTTTCTTTCTGATTTACTGTTTGTTTTCTGTACTTGTTGGTTACTTGGGTTGTAGATAGCCGGTATTAGTGTCTATTTCCTTCTTTAGGTCTAATAGAGTTTGTTTTATAAATTTGGCTGCTCTGACATTGGGTCCATATATATTTGTGATTGTTATGTCTTCCTGATGGATCAATCCTTTTATCATTATATATTGGCCCTCATTATCTCTTTTTATGGTTTTTAAAGTCTATTTTATCAGATATAAGAATAGCC
>NW_007735432.1:35104-36276 GCF_000696425.1 Galeopterus variegatus | reverse complement strand
TTTGTTCCTTCCTTTCTGATTTACTGTTTGTTTTCTGTGTTTGTTGGTTCTTTGGGTTGTAGATAGCCTCTTTGTTTGTTTTCTCTTCATGAATGCCATTTTTATTATACTAGTGGGTTTTGATTTTTCTTGGGTTTTTATGGCAGTGGTAGTTATTTTTCAGGTACCAAACCCAGTACTCCCTTGGGAATTTCTTGAAAGGGTGGTCTTGTGGTAGTGAACTCCTGCAGTTTTTGTTTGTCTGAGAAATATACTATTTGCCCTTCATTTCGGAAGGATAGCCTTGCAGGGTAGAGTATTCTTGGCTGGCAATCTCTGTCTTTTAGTATTTTGAATATATCATTCCATTCCTTTCTGGCTTTTAGGGTTGTGATGAAAAGTCTGACGTTAGTCTGATTGGGGCTCCCTTATAGGTGATTTGATGCTTCTCTTTTGCAGCTTTTAAGATTCTCTCTTTATCTTTGAGTTTTGCCAGTTTGACTATAACATGTCTTGGAGAAGACCTTTTTGGGTTGAATACATTTGGGGATCTTTGAGCTTCCTGAATCTGAAGATCTGTGTCTTTTCCAATAAGTGGGAAGTTTTCTGCCACTATTTTGTTGAATATGTTTTCAATGCAATCTCCTTTTTCCTCCCATTCTGGAATACCCATGACTCGGATATTTGAGTGCTTAAGGTTGTCTGAGATCTCTCTCAGATTTTCTTCAATGCCTTTAATTCTTTTTTCTTTTTTTTTTGTCTGCCTTTGTTATTTCAAACAGCCCATCTTCAAAGTCAGAAGTTCTCTCTTCTACTTCTGCAAGCCTTCTGGTTAAACTCTTTTGTGTTTTTTATTTCACTGAATGAATTCTTCAGCTCGGCCAGCTCTGCTACATTCTTTTTCAGGACATTGATTTTCTTGTACATTTCTTCATGCAATCTCTGTCTTTTAGTATTTTGAATATATCATTCCATTCCTTTCTGGCTTTTAGGGTTGTGATGAAAAGTCTGACGTTAGTCTTATTGGGGCTCCCTTATAGGTGATTCGATGCTTCTGTCTTGCAGCTTTTAAGATTCTCTCTTTGTCTTTGAGTTTTGCCAGTTTGACTATAACATGTCTTGGAGAAGACCTTTTTGGGTTGAATACATTTGGGGATCTTTGAGCTTCCTGAATCTGAAGATCTGTGTCTTTT
>NW_007735432.1:21235-34866 GCF_000696425.1 Galeopterus variegatus | reverse complement strand
GTGCAATCTCCTTTTTCCTCCCCTTCTGGAATACACATGACTCAGATATTTGAGAACTTAAGGTTTTCTGATATCTCTCTCAGATTTTCTTCCATGCCTTGGATTCTTTTTTCTTTTGTCTGCTTGTGTTATTTCAAACAGCCCATTTTTAAGGTCAGAAGTTCTTTCTTCTACTTCTGCAAGCCTGCTGGTTAAACTCTCCGTTGTGTTTTTTATTTCGCTGAATAACTTCTTCAGTTCGGCAAGTTCTGCTACATTTTTTTTCAGGGCATTGATTTCCTTGTACATTTCTTCTTTCAGGTCCTGTATACTTTTCCTCATTTCATCATGTTGTCTAGCTGAGTTTTCTTGTATCTCATTCAGTTTCCTTAGAATTATCACTCGAAATTCCTTGTCAGACATTTCAAGGGCTTCTTGTTCTATAGGATCTAGAGCTTGAGAGTTATTACCCTTTGGTGGTGTACTTTCTTGATTTTTCATATTTCTGGTATCTTTCCTTTGATGTTTAGTCATTGTGGCAAGGGATTTCATAGTCCACAGGTTTGACACTATTGTCTGGCTAGGATGTTGCTGGGGTTGCCAATTTGGTATGGCTGCCTCAGTGTCTGCTCAGTTGGTCACTAGTGCCTTGCATGTGTGGTTGCGTCAGATCTTAGGCCTCTTTGGGGAGCCACCTCTCTGGTCAGCATGCACTCGGCCAGGCTGCTGGGTCACGGGGCGGTACTGCAGGGTGTGTGGTCTCTGCAGAGCTTCCACCTCCCCTTCTGGACATCTCTCTGCTCCGTGCGCACTGGGCTGGGCTGAGGATGGAGACGGGTGGTGGCGGTGAGGCCTACCTGTTGGATTGCGCAGTGGTGGCAGGGCGTGTGGTCTCTGCAGAGCTTCTGCCTCCCCTGCTGGACATCTCCCTGCTCTGTGCACACTGGGCCGGGCTCTATAAATTTTTTTTTTATTTTTAAAAATTATATTCTTTTCTTTCTTATTTTTTAAATGATGCATAATAATTGTACATATTTATGGGATACAGAGTTATATTTCAATACATAGATACAATATGTATTGATCAAATCAGGGTAATTAGTGTATCCATCTCTGCAAAATGTATTATTTCTTTGTTTTGAGAACATTTGAGCTCCTCTCCTCTAGACATTTGAAAACATACAATAAGTTATTGTTAATTATAGACACTTAGCACTACTGTAGACCACTAGAACTTATTTTTCCTTTCTAGCTGTAATTTTATCATTTAAAATTTTTTTTAAAATGTGTTACTCCTTAAAATAGCATCTATTGGATTAAAATTAAAACCAAAAGCACCCAACAGCTAAATGATAGTAATCATCCAATTTAACTAGAGACCAGACTAAAACTGTAAAAGCATTTTACAAATGCCAACCAAATAAGGCAGACACAGTCCCTAAGAAAAGCAAAGTGTGAATACAGCAAAAGTTAGTTTCAAGAAATCCCTGCTGGCCATGATTAATTCAGAGAAGCATCACCAAAGCTAATACTGTACAATACTGTCTATTGTAATGTACATAACTCATTGGCCCTCAGCCATAGGTTACATTCAATATGCTCGCCAGGACCAAAGTTGGTTGTTAAATATATCTGTGGGGTCTATATAACTTGGAGGGTATTTATTTTTATGTACTTTCCTTCTGAAGGCCATTTTTCTGAATCTAAATTTACGATCCACGTCCTGACTATAAGAAACATGATTCGAAGTCAAAATTTTCCTGGAAAATCCAGGACATAGATCCCCATGTCATTCAATTTAGGAGGCCAGACAAGTTAGAGCTGCAGCCATGGACGTCACTGAGTGTCCCTTCTGTACCCTACCCTGATGACGTGAATCTTCTTCTCTACTTTTTCTCTCTTCTTATTCTTATTCCATGCCCTTCTGTTTTCTCTCTGCTTCTTTTGCTCTCCTTGCACACAGCTGCTCCCAGGCATGGATTTTCCCTGCTAGGGGCTTCTGAGGTTGTGAAAAGCCCTTCATAAGCCTGCATAGTTGCTCACAGCAGCCACAATGAGCCTTGGACATAGTTAGTAATCACATGAAGTAACAGTCCTCATAGCAACCACGGAGCTCTGTCAGGCACAGCTCCTTCTTTCCTCATCAGCACTTTGGAAGTAAATTATTGAGCAACACTAGCACGTGGTTACTCTCAGACCATTCTAACCTATGCTGTGGATGGACCCTAAAGACACTCTTCATACAACGTTCTGTGCCAGTCTTTATGCCTCTGTTATGCCATCCAGGTACATCCAGGACCAATGAATCTATGGACCTCCTCTGTCATTCCCTTGGCTTGGGATTGCAGAGAAGGGAGTGATGTTTGTGCTTTAGCCTAGGATAGGCAGAAAAGAAATTTGACCCTCAAGTTTAATCACAAAGACAGTTTCGTTGAGTCATCAAGCTGCTGTAGAATTGGACCAAACCAGAATATACTGGAAAGCAGAGAAGTGCTAGGGGCCTGAATATCTTACTCTCTGTTGTATACCAGAACCAGCATAATAGAAGACTAATGCTTGGTGAAACAACGTGGGGCTGGCCAATTATATTACCTCTGTTCTTTGGAGGGATGCTTATATACAAGGCTATTTAAATCAAGTTGTAAGTCTAATCTTGCTGTCATGTTCGCTGTGATTAAAATCCCAATGGGCTACATCACATGCACTTTTTGTTTTCCAGGGCAAACCAAAATATCTTTACAAAGACAGATAGCCATTCATGTTGAGTTTAGGATGAGATCAAGATTAAACCAATGAAGAAGAAAGGCTATAGGGATCCAGGGACATTTAACTGGATGTGAAAATGACATCAAAAATGACATCTGTGTAGGCCCTCAAACCAAACAGGCTTGGATATGTATTGGAATCAATAGGAATGGGGAAGATGGAAATATGGATAAAGATTAAAGAGCTCAGTAAATAGATTAGTCATTTTGTAATTAGCTTAAAATACAGATTAGAGGCCTAGCATCTCTTATCTGGGTTTGTTGTAATTGATTAGAAAAATGTAAACTGTAATTTTTTGAGAAATAACTTTTTCAATAAGACTCCATATTGTCATTTTGTGTTTAATTTCCTTTCATATCTTATTTACAAATGCAGCCACAGCTATGGGATGTTAATACAATTCTGCAAACAGAGTTGGTATTGCAACAGGCAAAACCTCCACTTGGCCTTCTGCAAGTTTCATTAATAGCATCCTTAACTGTTAGAGTTGCAAAAACGCAATCTTCACTTCCATGCTGTCGATCCTGTGTGTATGACAATTGGAGGAGGAAGAAGGCAGCCTCATTTCTTACAGTAGAAGTCCAGTTGATTCCTTTCACCTTTCTGTTCCCAGGTATTTAAGAATTTAAACATCCACCCCTACTTCCTCTCTTTACTGGAAAAACTTCTCAGTCACTATTTCTTTCTGCATCAGGTTGGAGTATCAGCCAGCCTAACATGGCTCTTTTACCCAGGCCCATGACACCATCCAACCGGATTCCCCATGACCTAACAAAGTGTGTCCTTCTCTGTGGCAAGCTGGTCTCCCCTTGGTCCCCACATGCATCTCTGTTGCTGCTGCTTATCTCAGCTGGAGTGGCCCCTTCCCTCCATCTATCATGGTAAACAACCAACATTCACCATGAACCTGCATGTTCCATGTTTTATCTCTTTCAGTCTTTACGAGAACCTGTCGTGTAAGATTATTATTCCTATTTTATACATAAGAAAATTGAGGCTCAGAAAGACCAAGAAACCTGCCAAGCCTCACAAGTTGTGGAATCAGGATTCAAATCCATGTCTGTTGCATACCAGATCCTGAGCACTTAACCACTGCACTCTCACCTCCCACCTGGTGTGGCTTCCATGGTCCAGCCTGGGCCTTAGTTCCCATGGAAGCTCATGCTCACACTGTTCCCATCCATCCAATCAGTCAGAGCCACAGAGCCGAGCACTGAATTGTTATTGGATTGCTCTGCATGTGTTTGTCTCATCTCTCAATTAAATTTTCAACGCCTTAAGGGAAGAGGCTGCCTCCCATGAGACCCCATTACACACACACCCTCCAAGCTACTAGCTGATTAACGTGCATTTTAGTAAGGCTCTAGGTATGGTCTCTGAAGAGGGAGAATGTTATTGGCTGCCCACCCCCACTCTTTTCCTTTCACTTTCCCTGAAAAGAGGGAATAGTAATCTGGTTGGGTTGGTTTCCAGGACTCTGACTGGGCCACGTTCCCTAATGGATGGGTTCGGTGAGAACATCCTTATGCCTCTTTCCTTCCTCCTTTCCTCCTTTTGCCTTAGGTGGTCAAGTACCCAGGGTCCATTCCCATATGGGAAGAGGCCTGCCATCTTGACCTCTCTCTTCTTCAAACACATGGGCATAGGTACTCTTGCTCCCTGGTCTCCTGTGCTATGTGCCTGGCTGAGGGTAAGTAGATTCTGGATTTAGGTTTGAGCTAATGATTTTGAAGAGTTTGTTAGGCCTTTAGCCTAGGTTGAATGCTCAAATCCAGCACAGCTTAGGTCAGCCCAGCCAAGCTTACTGGAAAGCTCTTCATTAAGTTTGAGCCAGCCAATAATAAATACAATGATTAGCATGTTGGCACATTATTACCCACTTGCTGTTGTTTTCTGTATATATTCTTCTCTTAAGGACCTCTAGGAATATAATTCAGGCTCCCCTCGTTCCCCTAGGAAAATACCACTTCTTAGTGCCCCAAGACCCATAATCTTTCCAACACCCCTCTTTTCACATTCTTAGTTGTATAGTTCCCTCTCATAATTTAAAGGAGTTTTAAGGAAAGAATTATTAGTGCTGACCTTTGTGGAAATTTGTGATGTGTTTATGTTGTGTGCATTGCCACAGGGTAATATTAAGCCTGAGCTTTTGTGTTAGTCTGGGCCTTCCAAGAAGATGCAAAGAAGGATGTGCAGGGACTTTATTAGGAAAATGTCCACATACAGGGAAATAGGGAAGAAGCCAGGATAGCCATCAGATGATGGCTTGTGGTGTAAGTTGGATCACAGGTGAGAGAGACAGAGAGAAGTCTGGGTGAAAGTGCCATAGACTGCCATGAAGTCAAAGGAAAGTTCTGCAAACCCACTGGGGAGCCCTTAAGCCAAAGGTGACTGTCAGAAGCTGAGAGCTGCTCATGAGAAACGTGGGCTCAGCACAAAACCAAGGTGATATTCAAAGTGTAGCGTCTGGGGCCCTCAGTAAATTATGCTCTGTAAAGTAAGCAGAGGGTAAAAATGCATTCTCACGCCATCACAGCTTTCATTTCTCATCCGTAATTGCTGCCTGCCTTGATCTTTCATTACAAAACCATTCTCATGTCTTCTGTAGAATTCTATTTTTAAGCAGCAGCAGGAAACACATGTTTGAGATGAGAAGTACTTTGAAAGAAAAACGGAACCCCTCTTTACTAGAAAGCTTCTATGTGAGTGCATGTGCACCATCGGAGCCTGTTTTCTTGAGCCATCTCAGGAAAACTCCAGAGAGATTATACTTTCATCTCACATTTTATCCTCTGCAGACAAATTGAGGTCTCATATTCTGCAGGCCATCCACCTAACAACTTTTATTGTTGTTGGAAAGCTGCAACCCAGTGCTCAAGGGCTGTGCCATATCCGAGGCCTTGATTCTCCAGAGAGAATCTGCTTGTGATCCTATTGAACTGGGTCCTGCTACATTAGAATGGGAGCTCTAAACAGGATGGCATGGTCTTTAGAGTATTCCCATAGTAATACATGCCATGGGCTCTGACTTCTCTAGCACAGTGCCTTGCAAGAGTAGGTAAAGGTTTACTAATTTAGTTAACCATGCAGTTGCCTTGTGGTAAGAACTGGGTAGGGAAAGCTAGTGTTCACCAACATCTGTGAACTCCTTTTTTGGTGTGAAGCTTGGCATGAGGCTAGTTGGCCATGAGAGTAAGTGCTGGCCAGTGGAAAGTGAGTGGAAGTGATGTGCTCCACTCCTGATCCAGCCCCTGTGTCCACCTGTGTTCCTCTCACTTCTCCATTGGCTGGGGGCCTGGAGAGAACTCCTAGGACCCAGAGGAGAGTGGAGCCTAGGTGCTTAAACAACCAACCCTCCCTATCCCAATTCAGGTGTGACACAGACAGAAATAAGTTGTACTGTGTAAAGATACTGTCACAGCAGCTAATGTTATTTACCTTTAATAATACAGATCCAAGTAACATTCTCCCTGAAGAGCCATAGCCTGTCCAAGTCAGACTTTCTTGACTATGTGTTGGCTGCGTATGAAACAAGCCAAATGTAAAAACTCTAAAATTTATGGAAAGTCATCATATATATTCCAAAAAAAAGTTTATGTGTACAAAAGAAATGAGTTTTCGTTATATATTCTATTCCCCTAGAATTTGGAACACATTCACAGCTCTTTGGGACCATACCTATCTTCTGGAGTGAATTATCTCTGTAGCTGAAAGAGATGATAAATTTCTCTCAGGTATGTCTTACCTCCTTTCTGACCGACACCTAAATACATGCAACTCATGGCTTGACCCAAGTGTACATATTTCATTATTTTGTGGATGTGGACTGATTAGGAAAGTGTGCCAGGCTGTGAGAGAAGACTTGCTTTACAGACTTAGTTTTGTCACTAATGAGCTGTGTGCCCTGAGCAAGGCTGGATCACTCTCTGGGTCTCATTGTCTTTGGTTAAATGAGATTGTTAGACACTCTCTGAATGCTCTCCTTAGTTCTAAAATCCTGTGGAAACACATGATGTGGCCCACGTGTCTGACATTGGCCCTGCAGGCTAGCCTGTTTCCATGCTACCTCTCTAGAATACTGAATTTGTGGTTAAGCATTCTGCTAGCCCTGGGCAGTGATCTGTGCTCAGATGAATTCCCTGCAATGACTGGGATTGGTTCTACTTTCTGGGGCTGTGGAAACAAAGGTTAAGTTTTTAAAAAGTAAGTTTAAGATGACTTAGACTGGGGGTAGTAGAACTCATGTTAAGAAAAGGCAAGCTCATGGTATCCGTGATTTAATAACAAGATACTTAGATTTCCCAATCACTAGAAACAAAGTCAACTCAAAGCTGGTGAACAGATGTCTGTTTTAATGAAATGTTTTGTGTAATCAGATTTATTGATAAAGCCTGCATGGAAACAGCTGAAGGAAATCAAGATAAGGTAAGGACATCCAGGGATGAGAAACATAAGGCATCTTTTCCAGACGGCTCACACTCTTCTGTGGCCTAAACCATGGACATCATCCTTGTACCCCATAACTGAACGAGGCCCCCCAGGGGGTTTCCAGTTGTTGAAGGATGCTAGAACCAGCTCTGGGGGCTAAGAGAAGATGCCAGGAGGTAAGAAAGAAAAGGATTTATAGTATTCCCACTCCCAAGTAACAGCAAATTGCTAAATTGCTGGTGTTGTGAGCAATTCACATCCTCTTGCACCAAGTCACTTTCAACAGGCCAGCTGAGAACAGATACTAGTTCTTGGATGGTGCAGCATGTAGGCCAGCTTGCCTCCTGAACCACGATTAATACGTTTCCTCCCTTTAGCCCTCTCAGTACCATTGATTTTTGATGAGTTACTCACTTCTTTCTTCATTTTAGTGGAGTAGCTAGCATATTTGACACCCAGAAAAGTTCTTTTTATTTTGTTTATTCACACACACAAAATAATGTTGAAGTATAATTTACCTACTGTAAAATTTATACTTTTTTGGTATACAGTGTTAAGTGTTAACAAATGCATTGGATTATTTAAAATTCATTTCTCCTCTATAGAACAAAATCATTTCCAGTAGTAATCATGTATAATCAGAAATAATCATTATTTGCTCAATGTGTTATTTAGTTTTAAGACAAATAATTCTTAAATACATTTCAATTTAAAAAATACTACTCAAATTCAGTTGAATATTCTGAGTGTGAACTAAAATTTTCCCTAGCTAAACAAAAATATTATACCCCTCAGCTTACACTGTTTTGCTGATTTAAAATTTTAAACATAAAAACCCCAGGTGGCCACATGGAATGGCAAAACTGAAGAAATCAACAATCACTGTGCCAGCATTGTTTATTTCAAATCTACTGTCTAAATGCAATAATATGTAGAATTGCAGAATTGCACACATAACCAGATCCAAAACTAGTACCAGCCAATGATTCCAAATCATCATGAACTTGTAACTATGAACTTGAACTATACTGTTCTTGAAGTGAATAAGTACAGCTGAATCCACAAGTGTTGGAGGCTAACTATACAACTAGGAGTTTATTATTTAATGTACAATGTTTATCAGTGGATGAGCAATAAAAATGTGCTCATTTCAAGAATACATATATATTATTAAAACCTAATAGTAACTGTGACAATTTTTTAGAACTTAGACTAATAACATTTTCTTTTTTTCCAGAATGGTGTATTTTATCACTGATGTTCAGAACTGCTGACACATGATGATAGTAAAAAGCAGATTGGATTTCAATTGGTTTTATAGTTGTTTTCAAATTTACAGAAGTCAATGCACCTACAGCAGACTGCTTCCACCACCCCACACTTGCTGTTCTACTGGCATACAGACATAAGCAGGGTGTCGGTTGATTAACTAGAAGAGTAAAACCAGGGGCTTTTTTAAGACTAGTGAACAAAAAAGATAAACACAATTAGAAATCCTAACTAGAGGAGAACTTGATGTGGGTTTGACTGGCCAGGAAAGGCTTCCTGAAGGAAGGAAAATTTATCCTGGCCTTGAATAAGGATGCCTCAACTAGAGCAGTGATTCCAAAGCCTTAATTATCCACATGATACAATTTGGGCCATATCTGCATAACAACACATACTATCATCTACTTACATTTTTCTTTAAACCAACTCATTTTCTTTATTAACATCCATTCATGAATAAAATCTTGCAATACTGCCATGATTAGACAAACCTTAATAAGTACAAAGAAAACAAAACAATGTTACTGAATTTAAAATTTAAATTCAAAATAAAGTTAAGTAGTAAAATGAATAATACTCAATGTAATCAAATTGTAGAAGTACATACCTAAAAATAAATTTCTAAGAGAGAAGAATGGAATAAATTGAGAGTAAAGTTTTTAACTGACTCAAAGCCTCGTAGTTTCAGATAAAGAGAAGTTCATCATCAATAAAATAGTGTCAGTATTTAGTTATGATTTAACCAAAATGCAACTCATATGAGTATAGAATGAGACTGGTGGGAAAAATGACTATATTCTCTGAAAGGATTAAATCCTGAGAATTAATTCTTAACTAAAATGATGTAGCAAGTTTTTTTCCAAAAATAATTTATTTCAGAATGCCAACTGAAGCAAGCTCCAGACTTTTTCTGAATATGTTATTTGCTAATGTTGTCAACTTAGAAAAGATTTTTTTAAATCCCTTTACCTTTATTTGGAAAATAATTTTGAGGAACTTATATCGAGTTTCCATGTGCTTTTCATAACATTCAAAGTGTTTTCAGTAGACATCAGTAGAGTTAACAGTCAGGTTGTTTGCACAGTTGAAGAAATCTCAACTCATTATCTGAGGCATAAACTATACATCTCTGATTTGGAGTCACTGTGTTCACTTCGTTGAGCATTTGAAATGTTGCTATAAACCTCTTTTGTAAAGATACTTAAGTTGATCAAATGAACAAAAATATGTCAATTTGCAAGGCATTTTCAATCAAGCATATGACCTCCCAAACAGAAAATTTCATTTGGAAATTGTCAACATTTTTCTCAAAACACCAATACGTGTTTAGGACCTTTCTATGTGAAAGCCAAGGAGCATCAGAACAAAACAGAAATTGTTTTAGAGTGTGCCCACCTTTCTATAAAGCTAGCCAGAGCATGGTGGTCAGTAGATGTAACTTCTGATGCAACCATTAGAATACCATTCTTCACCACCAGTGTTCATGCTTGCAACACTGGCTTGCCTTTAGAATGTAAAAATCTTATTTTTAACTGCCTGTAATAATAATCTTATTATTCACTGCCTTGAATGGGTTCAATGTAAGAGCAAAAGCCCAGTTCAGCAAATGACAGCTTTCACTGGTGACATTTCCACACATTTCTGAAAAGAAAGAAAAGTAGACAAGAATCATCTATAGCCGGGTCTCCCGATCACTGGTCTCTCACTCGCACCACAAATGCCCTGCAAGTTTCTAGGATACTGTTAACCTAAATAACAAACAGAGAGAGGATCTCTGTAAAAGAAAATGATATTTATTTGAGAATAGGGCATTGCAACGGGAATATGTGTGCCATACTAAACTACATGTATATTCAGGGAGGTAAAGTAAGACAAAGGGTTTTAAAAGAAATCCTTTTATGGAGGGTTGCATAATTGTTTGGAGATAACTATCTTATTTGCTCCCGCACCTCGCTCAGCCAGTGAGCGGGAACCGGTCTGTACGTGGGATCCGAACCCTCGGGCGGGAGCGCTGCCGCGCTTCCCAAGCAGCGCACTATCCAGTGCACCACCGGGCTGGCCCCATCACATGCCTATTTCTAAGCCAAGCAATTTGGTCAGTGTATGGGACCACCCCATTTATACCCTGAGAATATGGGAAACTGATAATTATGTATTCTGTAAAGGTGGCATACTGCAGCTTCCTCTACTCTCTAGCCCATCCTGGGCAATGACATCTATGAATTCATGGGAGCAATATGATAATTTTTGTATTCTGTAGTACATATTTACTAAAACACTACATATTAAAGTTTTAAAAAGTTTGGTCTATCACCTAATTATATTGTGTTGCAACAGAGATACACTCACCACACATTGGCAATACTAGGCATGATGCAAGAAAAGGGAAAGAAAATGAATAGAATTAGTGGGTGAGCCATGGAAGAGCAGAGGGTCTAGCATGTAAAAGAGACAATAAATCCCCTAATATGACTGGAAAGAGGATTCACTGGAAAATGGTGGAGAATGAGAATAAAAATTTGGTGAATTGTAAAGGACCTTGAGTTCTAGGCCGAGGAATTTTGTTATTATTGTATAGGTAACTGGGGCCTTTTTGAGCAGGGAATGGTATGATTAAAGAATTGTTTTAATAATATTGAATTGACAGGTCTATGAAGGATTGACTGAAATGGAAGATCTTTGCAATAAAAAAAAAAAATAAAGGTGGCAAAACAAAGTAAGTGGCAAGAAAAAGTAAGAGGGATCTTTTGCCCAGAAATTCTGGCCATTGAACCTCTGTCACTACTGATCCTCTGTTTCTGGGGTTTGGTTCTGTATCTTTGAAGCTATGTTGCCAGTGTTCTATGCATTTTCAAGAGCAACAAAGAATGAATGTCTTCAAAATAGAAACCTGAAATGTATTTCTAAAAGTAACTTCTTGGCCCACCAACTGAGCAGGCACTCAGGTGAGTGCCAGTCCCATGAGTTGAGCCAATGCAGCTGAAGGCTGGCCCACACCTGATCTCTGGAGGGTCCTGCCCACCAACAAAGCAGGCACCTAGGTGAGTGCCATCCTATGCACTGACCCCAACACAGCCACAGCCATCACCATTGGCCCATGCCCAAACTCCAGAGATGAATTCCCACTAACTAAACAGGAGCCAAAGCAGCCCACTGCACACTCAACTGCATTGATACAGGAAGTGTCAACAGCAGAGCCTACAAATAGAGGAAGAAATCTTTCCCCTCATAGCCCACTCCAGAATAATAAAAAAAACAAGTATCCTACTAGATGACCAAATATCAATGAAAAAAAAATAGTAGAACTACAAATAAACAAGATATGACATCACCAAAGGAATTTGGTAATTCTCAAGTACCAGACCCCATAGAGCAGGAAACCCTTGAGATGTCTGAAAAGGAATTCCAAGCACTGACCCTAAGAAAACTCAGAGAGAGAAGAGAAAAATCAATTGGAGAACACAATGAAACAAGAAAAAATATCCAGGATATGAAGGAGGACATTTACAAAGAGATTAATACCTTAAAAAAGAAACAGAACTCCTAAGAATGAAGCATTCACTTAATGAAAAACAGAATAGAAAGTTTGAGTAGCAGACTAGAGCAAGCAGAAGAAAAATTTCAGACCTAGCAGATGGTCTTTTTGAAATAACCCAGGCAGACAAAAAAAAAAAGGGAAAAAAGAATTTTAAAAAGTGAAGAAAATTTAAGAGACCTAGCAGGCAACCTCAAGTGTACAAATATCCAAATCATGGGTATTCCAGAAGGGGAAGAGAGAGGAAAAGGCATTGGATACCCATTCAAGGAAGTAATGATAGAAAACTTCCCAGGTATAGGGAGAGATGTAGACCTTCAGATCCAGGAAGCCCAAAGATATCCCAAACAGATTCAATCCAAAAATATCCTCTCCAAGACACATTATAGTCAAACTGGCAAAACTCAAAGACAAAGAGAGAATTCTAAAAGCAGCAAGAGAAAAATATCAAGTCAACTATAAGGGAGCCCCCATCAGACTGACAACAAACTTCTCAACTGAAACCTTATAGGCCAGAAGAAAATGGGATGATATATTCAAAACACAAAAAGAAAAAAATTTCTAGCCAAGAATTCTATACCCAGTAAGGTTATCCTTCAGAAATGAGGGAGAAATAGTGTATTTCCCAGACAAACAAAAATTATGGGAGTTTACAACCACATGACCAGCCCTGCAAGAAATTCTGAAAGGAGTCCTGCATCTGGAATCTGAAAAATGATAATCAGTATCATGGATTTACAAGAAAGAGAAAAACCTGCTATTAAAACAAAAATGCAAACGAGAAACAGAAAGAAGCAAAATCATGTCACGTCAAAAACCCAACTAACATTGAAGATGAAAAATACAAGGGGAAGAAAGGAACAAATGATATTTAAAATATCTAAACCAAAAGCATTTTAATGACAGGAGTAAAGCAATGCTTATCAATAGGAACTGTGAAAGTAAATGGATTAAACTCCCCATTCAAAAGACACAGACTGACTGAATGCATTAAAAAGCTAGGCCCAAGTATATGCTGTCTTCAAGAGACCCACCTCACCTATAAAGACACACACTCATAGAAAGTTTGAGTAGCAGACTAGAGCAAGCAGAAGAAAAATTTCAGACCTAGCAGATGGTCTTTTTGAAATAACCCAGGCAGACAAAAAAAAAAAGGGAAAAAAGAATTTTAAAAAGTGAAGAAAATTTAAGAGACCTAGCAGGCAACCTCAAGTGTACAAATATCCAAATCATGGGTATTCCAGAAGGGGAAGAGAGAGGAAAAGGCATTGGATACCCATTCAAGGAAGTAATGATAGAAAACTTCCCAGGTATAGGGAGAGATGTAGACCTTCAGATCCAGGAAGCCCAAAGATATCCCAAACAGATTCAATCCAAAAATATCCTCTCCAAGACACATTATAGTCAAACTGGCAAAACTCAAGGACAAAGAGAGAATTCTAAAAGCAGCAAGAGAAAAATATCAAGTCAACTGTAAGGGAGCCCCCATCAGACTGACAACAAACTTCTCAACTGAAACCTTATAGGCCAGAAGAAAATGGGATGATATATTCAAAACACAAAAAGAAAAAAATTTCTAGCCAAGAATTCTATACCCAGTAAGGTTATCCTTCAGAAATGAGGGAGAAATAGTGTATTTCCCAGACAAACAAAA
>NW_007735432.1:17855-20832 GCF_000696425.1 Galeopterus variegatus | reverse complement strand
GCACAGACTGACTGAATGCATTAAAAAGCTAGGCCCAAGTATATGCTGTCTTCAAGAGACCCACCTCACCTATAAAGACACACACTCAAAGTGAAGGGATGCAAAAAGATATACCATGCAAATGGAAACCAAAAATGAGCAGGAGTAGCTATTCTTATATTGGATAAAATAGACTTCAAACCAAAAACCATAAAAAGAGACAAAGAAGGCCATTATATAATGATAAAGGGATCTATCCATTCAGAAGACATAGGAATCATAAATATGTATGCATGCAACACTGGAGCACCCACTCTAAGACCTAAAATATAGATAGATCCTAATACAATAATAGTCAGTGACCTGAACACCCCTCTCTCAGCATTGGACAGATCTTCCAGGCAACAAATCAACAAAGCAACATAGGATTTAAACTACACCTTAGACCAATTGGACCTGGCAGACATCTATAGAACATTTCATCCAACAACTACAGAATACACATTCTTCTCATCAGCACATGGAACATTCTCCAGAATAGACTACATGTTAGGTCGCAAATCAAGTCTCTGCAAATTTTTAAAAATTGAAATCATTCCAAGTATCTTTTCAGACCACAACAAATTAAAACTGGAAGTCAATAACAAGCAAAATTCTGGAAACTACTCAAGTGCATGGAAACTAAACAACAGACTCCTGAACAACTGACAGGTCCAAGAAGAAATTAAACAGAAAGTCAAAAAATTTCTAGAAACTAATGAAAATAAATATAGATCATACCAAAACCTCTGGGATACTGCAAAAGCAGTACTACGAGGGAAGTTTATTGCAATAAACACTTACATCAAAAGAACGGAAAGACTTCAAAAAAATGACCTAACACTATGCCTCAAAAAACCAGAAAAACAACAATCCCTAAACAATCCAATCCAATACTAAAAGGTAGTATACAGAAGAAATAATTAAGATCAGGGCAGAACTAAATAAAATAGAGACCCAAAAAGTGATACGAAAGATCAATAAAACAAAAAGTTTGGTTTTTGTGAAGATTAATAAAATAGACAAACCATTAGCTAGGTGAACAAAAAAATGAAAAGAGAAGACTCAAATAACAAATATCAGAAATGAAAAGGGATACATTATAGCCAATACCATAAAAATATGAAGAATCATTAGACATTATCGTAAACAACTGTATGTCAACAAATATGAAAATCTGGAGGAAATGGGCAAATTGCTGGACATGTACAAACTACTAGGACTGAACCAAGAAGAAATATAGAACCTGAACAGACCAACAACAAGCAATGAGATTGAAGCAATAATCAGCAATTGTCCAACAAAGAAAAGCCCAGGGCTGGATGGCTTCACAGATGAATTCTATCAAACCTTTAAAAAAGAATTAATACCACTTTTCTTCAAACTTTTCCTAAAAATTGAAACAGAAGCCAATTTCCCAGACTCATTCTATGAGGCCAGCATCACCCTGATACCAAAACCAGATAAAAACACAACAAAAAAAATGAAGCTACAGGCCAATAACCTTGATGAACACAGATGCAGAAATCCTCAACAAAATATTAGCAGCCAGAGTACAGCAACATATCAAAAAAATTACACACCATGATCAAGTGGTATTCATCCCAGTGATGCAAGGTCAGTTCAACATATGCAAGTTGATAAATGTGATATACCATATCCACAAAACCAAAGACAAAAATCATATGATTATCTCAATAGATGCAGAAAAAGCATTTGACAAAATTCAACATTCCTTCATGATTAAGAAACTAGCAAATTAGGTATAGAAGGAAATTATCTCAACACAATAAAAGCCATTTACAATTACCAACATCATCCTGAATGGGATGATAAGAACAGGAACAAGACAAGGATGCGCACTCTCACCACTCCTATTTAACATAGTATTGTAAATACTAGCCAGAGCAATCAGGCAAGAGAAAGAAATCAAGGGCATCCAGATTGGAAAGGACAAAGTCAAACTGTTCTTGTTTACAGATGGCATGATCTTATACAGAAAAACATATAGACTCTACTGAAAAAAAAATCCTCTTAGAGCTGATTAACATTTTCAATAATGTTGCAGTGTACAAAATCAACATCCCAAAATCAGTAGTGTTTTTATACTCCAGTAATGAACTCGCAGAAAATGAAATCAAGAAAGCAAGCCCATTTACAACAGTCACCGGAAAAAAAAAAAAATAAAAAAAATCCAGGAATCAATTTAACCAAGGAGGTGAAAGATCTCTATGATGAGAACTACAAAACACTACTAAGAGCAATTAAAGAAGATGCAAAAAGGTGGAAAGACATACCATGCTCTTGGATAGAAAGAAATAACATTGTGAAAATGTCCATTCTATGCAAAGCAATCTACAGATTCAATGCAATCCCCATGAAAATACTAATGACACTCTTCACAGAAATAGAAAAACCAATTCTAACATTCATGTGGAACAACAAAAGACCCCAAATAGCCAAAGCAATCCTGAGCAAAAGAAAATAAAGCTTGTGGAATAACACTACCCAGCTTCAAATTATATTAGAAAGCTATTGTAACCACAGCATGATACTGGCATAAAAACAGACACTGAGATTAATGGAACAATACAGAAAACCAAGGTATCAACTCATACTTACAGCCAACTGATCTTTGACAAAGGCAACAAAAACATACATTGGGGAAAAGACTGCCTCTTCAATAAATGGTGCTGGGAAAATTGAACATCTATATGCAGAAGAATGAAACCAGACCTGTACCTCTCACCATATACCAAAATCAACTCAAAATGGATTAAAGACTTAAATATAAGACCCAAACTCATAAAGTTACTAAAGGAAAACATAGGGGAAACACTCCAGGAAGTAGGACTGGGCAAAGACTTTATGAATAACATTCCAAAAGCACAAGCAACAAAAGAAAAAAATAAATAAGTGGGATTATATCAAACTAAAAAGCTTCTGCACAGCAAAGGAA
>NW_007735432.1:0-17048 GCF_000696425.1 Galeopterus variegatus | reverse complement strand
AGGAAGGAAGGAAGGAAGGAAGGAAGGAAGGAAGGAAGGAAGGAAGGAAGGAAGGAAGGAAGGAAGGAAGGAAGGAAAGATCACAATGCATTGAACTTTCAGAGGGAGAGATCAAACCTAAGAATACTAGAGAAGGTGGGGAGGGAGGGAGGGGGTTTGGAGAGTGATAGCCCAGGTAAAGGGCATAAAGGAAACCACAGTTTGTAATAATGAATATGCTAATAATAAATTATAAAAGTTTTAAAAAAAGAGAAAAGTAGGAGGAAGGGGAAACATAGGAGGGAAACTCTTCAAAGACTGGAGAAATGTGATACACAGCACTTAAAGAATAAGTAGTCTAGAGTGATTCCAAGTCTTGTTAGAACAGGTTCTCTGATACAAGATCCCATTTAGCCTATTTAGAGTTATTGAATGTATGCATGTGTGTGGCTAAGCCACACTTAAGGTCCCTATCCAGTAGATTCTTGAGTCTTTCCTAACAATACAGCACTGCTCTAAAGAAAGAAGTCATGAATGAAACAGCTTGACCTTAAAAGGATAATGACATAATTCAATAAGTGGTATCACCAGATGGATCCTGAAAATCAGACCCCATAATCCACTGTGAACCTACTACCCCCATTAAGAGTAGGGCTAGACACCGACTTGCAGACAAAGAACCTGCCCCACTTCTGCCCCTGTCCCTTAGCCGTGTCACACCCTCCTCCCCTGAGGAGTTCCAGCCCAGGGCCTGCACCATGGAACTGTAATGGGCTTTCATGCAGACAGCTGCCAGAACCGTGTTTCTAGAACATACAACCTTCCTGGTGCCTGCTGGCATCTTCCTGGATGACTATACAAAAGGAGCAGGTGCTGGAGAGAAGCTGATGTGTGGTCAGTCAAGCTCGACACAAAATTGCATTGGTGGCCTTCCCATTTACTCACTGTAGGATATCTTACAATAATTTCCAGCCTGTATCCTGGATTCTGTGACTCCTATTTCTCAGTGTTTCTGGCTGCCAGCAACCATGGTCCTCTGGGAAGAGTTCCTGGCAGCTGCATCCCAGAGCAATGATGAACGGAGGCCCAGCTGCATGTGCCTTCTATGCTGCTCTTGCAGAGGTGGTCACTGGAGTCAGGGGCATGCCATGTGGCTGCCCCTGCAGTGAAGTAGCAGGGCACTTGGGCTCCCTGGTCAGGTGATGGAGAGCTCAGGGTTCCAATTATTTTGTCTCTGAGGTGTCAGGAAATGTAGAACTGTCATTGTGACCTGAGTGGCAATCTCATGACAAATGTCTGCTCATCTGGCTGATGCCACTTAGGCAAAACTGAGCCCTGGTTTATAAACATCCTCATGATTATTTTTTTCTGAGTCTATTTCCTGACATTGGATGTTGTTGGAAAATACACAAAACAGACAACCAAGTCTAATTTTTTACCTCCTAATCTTTATTCCTGCTTAGTTAGAAAAGAAATCTTGAGCACAAATAATAGTAATAATAATAATAATAAAGTAATAGCAACTATTATATTGAGGTTTTCTATGCACTAGAGAATGTACTAGGCTCTTTAAATGTGTTATTAATTAACACAACAATTATATGATTTATGTATATAAATCTTTCACGCCTGCTTCATAAATGAGAAAAGAGAATTTAAAATGTCTAATGCCCTGTCTAATACCACAGCAAGTAAATGGCAGAGCCAGGACTTGAACCAAGATCTGTCAGAGTCCAGAGTAAGAGCACTTACTGAGCACTCCACTCAGACCATCTAGAGGAGCTTAGTCCATGAAATTTCAAAAGTAGGATTTCATACTTTTATAATAAAAAGCCTTCTTTCCTCTCTTAAAAGTTAAGCAGAAAATTGTTGTGTATTGTTGATGAGAGTGTAAATTAGGACAACCACTTTGGAAAACCATTGGCATTATTTACTAAAGTTGAATATTTGCATATTGTGCAATCCAGTAATTCTCCTGGGTATATGCCCAAAAGAAATGTGTGCACATGTGCACCGGAAGAAACATACAAGAATGTTCACAGCAGCATTATGTGTAATAGCCCTAGACTGCAAATAACCCAAAAGTCCATCAACAGGAGTGTGGATACAAAATTGGGGCATTTTTACACAATGGAATACCACATGACAATAAAAATAATGAACCCAGGTATATACAACGATGTGGATGAATGTTGTGTTTAGGAAACCAGACACAGAATATATGTTGTATGATTAAATTTATTTAAACTTCAAACACAAGAAGAACTAAATTATAATGTTTAGAGATTCATAATTTGGGGATAAAATTATAAAGTAAGGCAAAGAAGTGATTACCATAAACAGCCAGGAAGGTGGAGAGAGGGAGAGATGCGGTCCTAATGGGAAGAAGCTGGGAGAGACTTCCGGGGTGCTGGAAGCGTTCTGCTCATATTTCTCAGCCTGAGAAGGCACACGTAGCTTGCTTTGTAATAATCTGTTAAACCAAACACATATATTATGCGTTTTCTATATCTGTATAATATTTTACTTTAGAAATGGCAATAAAACAAGTGTAAAGGAAGAAAAGGCAAAACATTTAAAAAAGAGACATTGGGTTTTTGCTTTAAAATTCAGGCTAAAGTGTCTTGGAAAGCAGTCCATTTTAGAACAGATTTTAATTGGCAGAATCTGCCACCTCTGGAGTCACTTCTACCCTTTGCACTAACCTGAAGCTCCTCTACTCCCACCCTTTTTTATCATTAATGTTTTTCTTGTTAAAGAAATGTTTCCTTGCTCACATTATAGACAATTGCACTCAAGTGTTTCTCTAAGAAGGAACTGATTGATTTTTCTGGTCTGCTCATTAGAAGTAATCATGAGCTCCTTGAGTCACCCTTGACTCAAGAACATTTTTGCAATTGGAAAATGGGAAGAGCGAGGTTTATTTTTTTAATTAACACATCTGAATAAAGGCTTGTCAGAGCTAGAGACGTGGGCAACCATGATGCAAGGCAAGATGTTTAGACAGAGCTGGGGGTGAGGATGGAGGGAGGAGGGAGTGGGTGCAGTCCCAACGGGTGGTCCGCTCAGGTCCCTTGGCCCAGAGCAGGTGGTGGGTCTGAGCCCCGCTCCTGTGGGTTTTAAAGGTGTAAGTAGGCAGCATATCAAGTTCTGATCCTCATTTGGGATGTCTCTAAACTCTAAATTCTAAAGAACATGACCTTTTAAGGTAAGAGAATTCAGGACATGTTGAGAACTTTCTGAGTCCCAAGTTCAAGGACAGAGAAAAGTAAGTGGTAGTAAGGAATGCTGTCCCGTGCTCTTCAAAGTAGCTGACTCTTTTGACTGTGATTTGTACTTTCTTCATCTGTCAACAGATATTCGCATGTCCTGGTCTATATCTAGAAGAAAGAAAGTCCAAGGAAAGAGTCAGAGGGGACTGGTGGAAGGAGGAGGGACCAGATGGCAAACATACTCAAACAATGCCATGGGGTTGGAATGTGATTCACCAGCTTGATCCAACATCTATCCAATGGTGACAGCTACTAGAATCACAGGCCTAGTGCCCTGGAGTGCTGCTACTCAAAATGTGGTCCGCTAACTGTTACCATCTGGGACAAGATATGTTAAAAAATGGAGAGTGGGCATTCAGAAGCCTTTACAGCAACTTGACAGAAAAATTTTGTCTATTGAATCTGATAAAAAACTGGGGCTCATTTTGTATGTTTTTTTTTTTTTTTTTCCTGACTGGTAAGGGGATTGCAATCCTTGGCAAAGTGTTGTCTGCACCACACTCAGCCAGTGAGCGCACCGGCCATCCCTGTATAGGATCTGAACCCCAGGCCTCGGCGCTAATGGCACCACACTCACCTGAGTGAGCCACGGGGCCGGACCTTGTATGTTTTGTTTTTAATTTTACTTTTCTAGTATTTATTTTTATTGTACTTCACAAAAGTATTAGTCCACAGTGGACCAAAAAATTTAAAAATTAGCTTTTCATCACAGACTGTTTAGGAAGCACCACTCCTGAGAAATATCAGTCCCTGAGGGACATGCCTGATTAAACTAAACTTAGTCCCATTGTCCTCTTTGGTGGGAGACAGGAATGAATGAAACACTTGTGCATCTTTACATGGCATGGTGCACTTCATTCTATATCACAGAAATACAGAGAGTGGGCATTGACTGACCTCTACTGCATTCTGGGCATTGTTCTAAGCTATTCACATTTAGCATTTCATTTAATCTTCACAGTGTCTCTATGAAGTTGGTTCTATTTTTATTCTCCCATTTTACCAAGGAGAAAACTAAGTAAAGCTCAGAAAGCTTAAGTAATTTGTCTTATTATAAGCAATAGTACATCCTTTTGGGGAGGACATAGTGTGCAAATTAAAATTAATCTCTGAGTTTTTCTTTCTTCCCTTTACCTCTTTAAATCTTACTCACCATTCAAGGCCCACTCAAAATTCCACTTCATGACACTTCCATTGATAGACTTATTCTTCCCTGAATTACA
Organism: Galeopterus variegatus; assembly: GCF_000696425.1. Lineage (NCBI taxonomy): Eukaryota > Metazoa > Chordata > Mammalia > Dermoptera > Cynocephalidae > Galeopterus > Galeopterus variegatus. Next base: position 12,574 of record NW_007735432.1, on the reverse strand, counting down.
TAATATCTTCTCAAGTTACACATTTTGACATTACTTATGCACTTTATTTGTGATTCCATTTACACTTTATTTCCCAAAACAGCCTGTAAGCTCCTGTTTCACCTTCCTCATGGTGATGCTTGCAGACACATGCTGTGGACTTTCATTTTTTTATTGAATTAAGTCACCTCATTAAAGATTATTTTCCTAAGTACCAAATGCAGGACTATACACATATATTAAAATTTTCACATGTGGAGAATCAAAAAGAGATGTTAATTTCCACTCTAAGTACTTCTGTATTATTTAGATTTTTACAGCAAAAGTTTTATTTATAAAACTCAAAATTTGTTTCAACCTTTAAGTTTCTGGCAAAAAGAGTGGGGCAGTGAGTTGGAAGAGCATGAGACAGTAGTAGAAGATTTGACTCCCAGTGTCGATTCTATCTTGGATAAGTCTTAAAGCCTCTCTGGGCTAAAGAGAAGGGGCTAAGGAGAGGGACTATGAAGTCCTGCCCCTGCTCCACAACCTTAAGCCTAATTATATACTTAAGCTCTCAAAATTGTATTATTCAATCATATATATTTAAGTGACATAATCCTAAAACTTAATAAATTTTAGGCTTTTCACACCTGTTGTCAGTGTCATTCCATGTGTACATATGTGTGTTTGTGTGTGTGTGTGTGTTTGCTCAGACATGCTTAAGATGAAATAGGATCTTTCAGTACATGAATGCAAATTTGTTACTGGAATTTAGGCACCAAAATTTCCCCTGAGCTTTTTGAGAGTCAAAACCAAAATATAAATATATTAAGCTATAATTGTTTAGAATTGTTTTCATTTAAAAGGGTGTTAACACATAGCATTTGATTTTTATAAAGGAACTGGTTCTGTAGGATGTGTTACTACATTTCGCAATCTTTCCTGGCCAAATGTTTGGGCTTGTTCAGATTGGTGCCTTGCATTGAATGTCCCCAAAAAACTCAATCCCCCTGTGACTATTGAGGGTGGGAAATCCTATTTGGTCATTGAAAGATGGGGCCTTGAAGAAGTGCTAAGTTGATGGTTTAATGGTGGTCATGGACATGGTTCTGAGGACTTTAAAAGGAGAACAAATGAGGAAATCTCTCTCTCTCTCTGCTCCACTATTTCTGCCATGTGAGATCACTTGGTCACTGTCCCCACCACCAAAGCCTTCACCGAATGTGTTCCCTGGACTTAGTACTATCTAGCCTCCAAAAGTATAAGCAATAAATTTTGTTTTCTTACAAATTATCCAGTTCTGGATGTTTCATTATAAGCAATAGAAATGGACTAATACAGAAAATTGATACCAGAGAAATGGGGTTTTGCTTATAACAAATACTTGAAAATGTGGAAGTAACTTTGGAACTGGGTTTTGAGGAGAGGCTGGAAGATTTTGAAAGAACAGGCTAGAAAAAGCCTTGCTGCTGGTGGGAGTTTAGGAGACAAGAAAACCACAGATAGTTTGGAAAACCAGGTGAAGTTTGTTTTAGAGACTGGTTAAATAGTGGTGACCAGAATGCTTATGGAAATATGGACTGTAAAGACCATTCTAAGGAGGTCTCAGATAGAAATAAGAAGGAGGGTTTTTTGGGAACAGGGGCAAAGATCACCCTTGCTGTGAACTGGCAAGGACTTGGCTGCATTCTGTTCATGCACAGAAATTTTGTGGAAGGTGGAACTTAAAGATGCTGAATCAGGGTATTTGGCAGAAGCAATTTCTAAGCAGCAAAGCACTCAGGAAGACACATGACTACATGCAATAGACTATGCTGAGTTATGGAGAAAAAGGCATGAGGTAAAGCAAGAATTTATAATTCAAAGGGAAGCCAAGTGTAAAGATTTGAAAAATTTGCAGCCTGGCTATGTGGTAGAGAAGCAGAGAGCATTTTCAGGAGAACAATTCAATGGTGTAGCCCAGCGACCATTTGCTAAGGACATTAGTACAGAAGAAAGGGATTTTCAAGAGAAGGGTGAAAAGACCTTGAAGTCATTTCATAGATCTTAGAGGCTGTGTCTCCATTACAGGCCTAGAGGTGCCTTCCACAGACTTACTGCCCAGGGTCACCTAGGGATGCTGCTCCCCATACCAGCATCCCAGCTGTTCCAGCTGCTCCAGTCATGGGTAAATTGGCCCCAAGTGTGGCTGGACCCACAGCTTTGGAAAATACAAGCTGAAAACTTTGGCGGCATCCACATGGTGTTAAGTTTGCAGGCTCACAGAGTGCCAGAGCTGTGAAGGCTTGGGAGCCTCCACTCCGGTGTCAAAAGATGTATGGAAAAGCCTAGAGACCCAGGAAGAGATACGTTGCAGGAGCGGAGTCACCACATAGAGCCTTCACTAGAGCAATAATGCTGAGTGGAAATGTGGGGTCGGAGTTGCAGCAGAGAAACCCCATCAGCATCGTGTCTAGTGGAGCCACGAGAGCGGGACCACCATGGAGACCCCAGAATTGTAGAGCTACCTGTGTGCGGTGCCAGCCTGGGAGAGCTAAAGCATGGCCAGAGACCAGTAAAGCCACAGGAGTGGAGCTGCCCAAGGACTTGGGAACCCAGCCCCAACACCAGCGTGCAGAGGATGGCAAACATGGAGTCAAAGAAGATGATTTGCCAGCTTTAAGATTTAATGCCTGCACTGCTGGGTTTCAGACTTGTTCAGGACCTGTTATCCCTTTCTTTTGGCCTATTTCTCTCTTTTTGAACTAGAATATGTACCCTATGCTTGTCCCACCTTTGTATCTTGGAAGTAGATAACTTGTTTTGATTTCACAGATGGGACTTTGGACCTTTGAGTTGAGACAAGAATTTGGGGATAAAATGAATTTATTTGTATGTGAAAAGGAAATGAGTTTTGGAGGGCCAGGGGTGGAATAACTTGGATTGAAACTCCCAAAACTTAATTCCCACTGTTAACTGTTGAGGGTGGGAAATCTTATTATGGTAATTGCAAGATGGGGCTTTGAAGAGGTGTTTAAGTTGATGATTTAATGGTAGTTGTGGGCATGGTTCTGAGGGCTTTAAAAGAAGAGCAAATGAGGAGATAGCACTCTCTCTCTGCTCTGCCACTTCTACCATTGAGACACCTAGGTCACTGTCACCACCACCAAAGCCTTCACCAGATGTGTTGCCTGGACTTTGGACTTCCCAGCTTCTGAAACTGTAAGCAATAATTTTTGTTTTCTTACAAATTACTCAGTTCCAGGTATTTGTTATAAGCAACAGATATGGACTAATACAATTAGGAACTTTGATCATCCATTCGTCACTTTCCAATGCAGGTCTGAGTTTATAACATACATGTCTGCAGGGGAAATCAGAGCCATTTTAGGGATTTTGAAGCTGTCAAAGACTGATATTCACAGAGCATTTCCGTTAATATTTTATTCATGGAAGATCATCCAACAATTGATAAAAAGAAAATGTGAATGTGTGTGTGTGTGTGCACAATATAATTATTTTGGAATCAATATGCTTTTTCTATTAGCTTTTAAAATCTGTTTGCATAAAAAGTTTCTTTTCCAGCCCAGCTCCTCTGAGGGTTTTGTGGGAAGAAGTGACTAGGGACATGATCTTTGCAATATTTCATTTCGTTATCTCTTATTATTACACAGCGGCCCAGAGCGTGGCATGAATAAAGCTGTCTTGTCATCAAAATGCATTGATTCATTTAACAAGTTCCTGAAAATAATGGAACGGTTGCTAAGCAATGGGGAAATTATACATTCCTCGGGATCTGTGCAAATTCTGAAAGCAACAGTCGTTCTGGGAATTGGTATTAGTGTCTCTGGAACCCATCTAAACAAAACGAAGAAAGTGACATGCTCTACCCAATAGTCAGGAGGCAGCATCTTTTTACTTTCCCCTAATTGTGACCCAGAATTTTAAACCCACAATGCAGGTAAAAAATTTTCTATCAAAATAAGATCTGTGCCCATTTATAAACTACAGATACCTAGCAAGTTTATATCACATTTATATTTTAAAAACTATGGTATGAGAGAATGTATTCTTGATTTTAGGAAGTAAATTTTATCTTAGATATTATAATAATATTTTAACTACAGAAATACAGAATTAATGAAAAAGACTTTAATAAAACACAGACACACATTTTAAAAAATAACACAAAGTTAAAAAAAATATTTAAATAAATCACTCATAATCCAGCCCTTCCCCAAATGGCCAATGTTAATATTTTAGGAAATGTTTATCTTTTACTTCTTTAGACATATGTAAAGTTATTATTTATTATTATTTAACATATCACATATGCATACTATACACACACATATACACTCATTCAGAATGATATAAATATGTCATTCTTTTTAAAACAATTTTTGAAAATTTGGGTTGTTCCTAGTACGTCACTTTTATAATTCCTAATTATCTTGCACAAACATTTTTTAAATGAAGTACTTTTTCCATTGCAAGAGTAATGCATGTGTCCTGCCCTTGGGCCCAATAGCTCTGGCATTTTCACATCCCAGTGGCCCCACCAACATCCCACCACACCCATCCAGGATGCTGGAGTATCACAAAACCAGATGGATCCAGCAGTGCAGCCGTGACGCTGGCATCCAAACCCACAAAGTGCCCTGAACTCTGAAGAACAGGTGGTCCAGCACAGGAAGCCCTGCCCTTGGGCCCAATAGCTCTGGCATTTTCACATCCCAGTGGCCCCACCAACATCCCACCACACCCACCCAGGATGCTGGAGTGTCACAAAACCAGATGGACCCAGCAGTGCAGCCGTGAAGCTGGCATCCAAACCCACAAAGTGCCCTGAACTCTGAAGAACAGGTGGTCCAGCACAGGAAGGAGTCTACTCCTAAGACATAGGGAGCTGACATGCACACTTTCCTGAGGCTGAGAGCACACTACTTGTGCACGACTGCCTATGCCGCTGCCACTAACCCGGCACAGTCCAACAGTGGAGCTACCAAGTGCTTGTGCTCCTTTCCTGGGGACCCAAGGACAGGTCCAACCAGGCATGCCACCCCAGCATGCCACCCTGGCAATCCCACCCAGGCAATTCCACCCACTGCAGTGGCAAAGCCATTGCATACTCATGCACCTTCCGAAGTCCCTGGGGAACAACTTACCCAGGGCTCATTACCAGCAGTGACCCCACCACCCTGAACAGCCAAGCTGTGGCACACCCACAAAATAACTGGCCCACCCAGCAACCTTACCTCCAGCACAGCTGCACCACAGCCTCCACAAGCACCTTCAGTCCAGGCAACTTATATTTTTTGCCCACTTGAAACTAGACTCCACATTTCTCACTATATTACAAAAATCAACTCAAAATGTATTAAGTAGTATAAATCTACTAGAATAAAACAGGAAAAATGCTTCAAGACATTAGGCTGGGCAAAGGTTTTATAAATATAAGATTTCAAAAGCACAGCAACAAAAGCAAAAATAAACAAATGGGATTATATCAAACTAAAAGGCTTCTGCACAGCAAAGAAAACAATCAACAAAGTGAAAACACAACCTGAAGAACGAGAGAAAATATTTGCAAACTATTCTCTGACATGGGATTAATGTCCAGAATATACAAATAACTCAAACACCTGACCAACAAAAAATAAATAAATAAATAAAAATCTTTAAAATAGGCAAATGAGTTGAATAGACATTTCTCAAAAGAAGGTGTACAAATAGCCAACAGGTATATGAAAAAAATGCTAAATATCACTAATCATCAAGGAAATCCAAATCAAAACCACAGTGAGATATCATTTCACTCCAGTTAGAATGTCTATTATCAAGAAGAAAAAAAACAAAAAACAAATGCTGGTGAGGGTGCAGAGTGAAGGGAACACTTACACACCATTGGTGAGAATGTAAGTAACATAGCCATTATGTAAAATAGTGTGGAGGTTCCTTGAAAAGCTAAAAATAGAACCACCATATGGTTTAGCAATCCCACTACTGGGTATTTATCCAAAGGAGAGGAAATCAGTATACTGGAGAGATATAAGCACTCCAAATATTTGTTGCAGCACTATTCACAATAGCCACGATATTGAATCTACCTAAGTGTCCTTCCACAAATAAATGGATAAAGAGACAAATGGCATCATTAAGATGGTGGACTAAATGATCCCTGGCATCGCTCCCCCAACAAGGAATCAACTAGCAGCAATTAAAGCACAAAACTGCCATTCTGAAACCACTACAACTTAGAGGAAGAGAAGGAAAGACCACCTGAGTCCACCAAGATGTGGAAAGCCCCAGCAGATGGGATGAAGGATCACTCCAAACAGTGCTAGCTGCTCCGTAGACTCGTGTGGCACAATGCACAGAACAGCTTCCTGGAGTGTGCAAAACTGCTGTAGCCCTTTTTGCATAAAGCTGTTTGGAGCCTGCAGGTAGAAAAGTGCTATGATCACTGGCAAAAATGATCACTTCAGAATGCCCCATCCCATTTCTAAAGGCAGCATAGCTACTCGGGAAGTTCTTGGGTGCCAACATAGGAGGGAGGGGCTATAAGTGATGGAAAGAAAGCTCACTTCATAGCTCTCCATTCCCACCACACAAGGCCAGCATAGAACTGTACATGGAGAAGGCCACTAGATCTGTTTTCTCACAGGTGAGAGAAGAGAGTAAAATATGGTGTCTAATTTGCCAAGTGGTTTATGAGTCTGCATGGGGTCCAATCTGCAGCCTGCCCATGGGAGACATTTGAAGTGCCAGTGTGGCTGATTCATCAGGGGTGCATTGAAATGCAATCTTGATGGCTGATCTATGTCCCCATTAGCACAGGCACCACAGAGTGGAGACACAACCATGGGAAAGCCACAGTCTTGGGCTGGATTTTCCACACAGCCCAGTTGTTTCTGTGTAGTTTCCCCATGACTGTGAAGTGACTAAAATGCCAACAGTTAAAATCCAGTTTGTGCAAAAAGGTCTTCACCAGAGACTGAGAAACAATGGCAAGGCAGCAATTTAGCACAAGCAGAGCATTCGAGTTCCAATCCCTGCAGTAAGTCTTCTCCAACTCAGGAATTAATGGCAGGGCAGTAAATTAGTTCCAGTGCCATGTTTAAGTGTCGGTGGTTGTTATTAATACACAAAAGAATGGAAAACAACAACAGCAACAAACTATAGACTGGAGACAAAGTTCTGATACTGAGCAATAAAGGCTAATACCACCAAAGTATACCTACAAGACCTGAAAGAGGTAGCCATATGCTCAAATGCACAGGGATCAACACGAAGACACAGAACTTGAGAAAGAACAGGGAAATATGACACCACCAATAGATATGAGCAAAATGTCAGCAATAGACCCGGAAGAACAACAGTTTTATAAAATATCTGACAAAGAATTCAGAAAAATCTTCTTAAACCATTCAGGGAGTCACAGATAGAAAATTAAATGAAACAATCTAGGAGCAGAATGAGAAACTTGACAAAGGAATAGGATCAATTTTTAAAAAAACAAATAGTGATTCTAGAAATAAAGAGTTCACTAACTGAACTGAAAAACTTGATAGAAATCTGCAATAGCAGACTTGATCAGAGGAAAGAATCAGTGAGCTCAAAGACAGAACACATGAAATTACCCAATCAAAGGAGCAAAAAGGAAAAACAATACTAAAAATTAGGCAGGATTGTATGGGACACCATCAGGTGAAATAACCTCTACATAACGGGAGTACTCAAAAGAGAGAAATGATGAAGAGACCTAGAGAACATAGATCAGGAAATAATGGCTAAAAATTTCCCAGGTATGGAGATATATGGCAGCATCCAGGTACAGAAAGCTCAGAAGTCACCAGTCAAGTTCAGTACATAGAGGAATACCGCAAGGCACGCCATAATCAAATTATCAAAAACCAAAGATGAAGAAAGAATACTGAAAACAGCAAGAGAAAAGTAAACATAACATGAAACAGGGCCCCAATATGGCTTTCAGTGGATTTCTTAGAAAAAACCCTAACACGCAGGAGAGACTGGAATGACATATTCAAAGTGCCTATGGAAAAAGGCTGTAGCCAAGAATTCTGTATCCACCAAAACAAGCCTTCAAATATGAAGGAGAAATAAAGACTTTCTGAGACAAACAAAAGCTAAAGTAATTCATCAACACTGCACCTCCTTTGCAAGAAATGCTAAAAGGAGCTCTTCAGTCTGAAAGAAGATGACACTAAAGTGTAATAAGAAAACATTCACAGGTGTAAAGGTTGCTAGTAAAGTAAGTACACAGACAAATTTAGAATACTTCAATGCTGTATATCTGAAAGAAGATGACACTAAAGTGTAATAAGAAAACATTCAAAGGTGTAAAGGTTGCTAGTAAAGTAAGTACACAGACAAATTTAGAATACTTCAATGCTGTATGGACAGTGAATAAACCAGTTATATCTTTGGTATGAGAACAAAAGACAAACCTATTAAGATAATAACAAATTCAACAACTGAATAAGAAATAGGCAATATTAAAAGATGTAAATTTAAATAACAAACTATCAAAAACTGAGGAGGAATGGTGTCAAAGTGTAGTTTGCTTTGGTATTTTCTTAGCAATCAAAGTTAAGTTCTTAGTTTAAAAAATATGTTATAGGCATAATATGTTTTTTGTAACTATAAAACAAAAATCTATAGTAGATATACTAAGAATAAATAGAAGAAAATCAATATATATTACTAGAGAAAATCACTTACTCACAAACGAAGATAGCAAGACAGGAAAAAAGGAATAAAATATCTATAAAACAATCAGGAAAAAAGTAACAAAATAGCAGTTACAAACCCCTATCTATCAGTGATAACTCTTAATGTAAATGGATTAAATTCCTCATTTAAAAGACACAGAGTGGCCGAATGGATTATAAAACAAGAACCAACATTTACAAAGATACACATCAACTAAAAGTGAAGGAATGGAAAATGTTATTTTATGCAAATGAAAACCAAAAAAGAGCAGGAATAGCTGTACTCATATCAAGGAAAGTAAAGTAAAAAGTAAAGTCAAGGAAAGTAAAAAAAAGATTTAAAAAAGGATCTTTAGATAATGATAAAGGGATCAATCCAACAAGAAAACTGATCAATTCTAAATATATATACACCCAACACTGGAGCACACATATATATAAAGCAAATATTATTAGACCTTGATAGAATGTGGATGTGTTGTCCCCACCAAAACTCATGTGGAAATCTGATCCCCAATGTTGCAGTGTTGGGAGTTGAGTCATGGGGGCAGATCCCCAGTGAATGGACTAATGCTCTCCCTGGGAGAGGGGGGCCTGCGTGAGATCTTGCTCTATTATTTCCTGTGAGATCTGGTTGTTTAAAAGACCCTGATACCTCCCCTCTCTTTCTCTCCTGCTTTTTCTTGCCATGTGATCGGCTTGTACCCACCGGCTGTCTGCCACTTTCCACCATGAATAGAAGCAGCCTGAGGCCCATGCCAGATGCAGCTGTCCCAGAATCATAAGTCAAATAAATCTCTGTTCTTTATAAATTACCCAGTCTCAGATATTTCTGTTGTAGCAACACAAACATACTAATACAGACTTAATGGGAGAAATAAACTCCAACACAATAATAGTAGAGGACTTTGAAACCCCACTTTCAACAATGGACAGATCACCAAACAGAAAATTAACCAAGAAACATCAGATTTAATCTTCACTCCAGACCAACTGGACCTAAGACACATTTATAAAACATTCCATCCAATGGCTGCTGAATATATTCTTCTCAGCAGCACATGGAACATTCTCTAGAACAGATCATATGTTAGGTCACAAAAGTAATTTCAACAATTGTTTAAAAAATTAAAATTATATTAACTATCTTTTCCAACCATAATGAATAAAACTAGAAATTAATAGTAGAAGGAACATTGTACAAATACATGGAAATTTAAAAAATGCTCCTTTACAACAAACAGGTCAAAGAAGAAATTTAAAAGGAAATAAAAAAATTCTTAGACACAATGAAAATGAAAACACAACATACCAGAACCTATGAGATACAGTGAAAGCAGTTCTAGAGGGAACTTTATAGCAATAAATGCCTACATCAGAAAATTAAAGAGTCCAAGGAAACAGTTTAATATTATAACTCAAGGAACTAGAAAAAACAGAACAAACAAAACCCAAAATTATCAGAAAAGAAATAACAAAGATCAGAGAAGGAAAAAATGAGTTAGAGATTAAAAAACAGTACAGAACATCGTTGAAAGAGAGAGTTGGTTTTTTGTAAAGATAAACAAATTTGATACGCTTTTAGCTAGACTAACAAAGAAAAAAAGAGAGAAGACACAAATGTATGAAGAAAATGTGATATATATACTCAATGGAATACTATTTAGCTCTAAAGCAGAATAAAATCGTGTCATTTGCAGCAACATGGACAAGCTTGGAAGATATTGTTTTAAGTGAAATAAAGAAGGCACCAAAGGATAAATACTACATGTTCTTTCTCATATGTGAACTAAAAAAGATGAGTTCATAGAATTGTGGTTAGTAGATACAGGGGAGGGGAGGGGGAGAATAGGGAGAGGTTGGTAATGGATACTAACTTATCGCGAGGTAGGAAGAATAAGTTTTAGTGTTCTATAGCACTATTAGCTGACTATAGTTAACAATAGTTTGTTGTACATTTTGAAATAGCTAGAAGAAAGCATTTTAAATGTTCCCAACACAAATAAATGATACCCGTTTGAGGTGATGGATATGCTAATTACTTTAATTTGATCATTACGCATTGTATACATGTATGACATTATATTCTGTGCCCCTTAAATACGTATAATTATTACATGTCAATTTTTAAAAAAAGTAATGCAAGCAGACAAGAATTTCTGGAATGGCAGAGTAGGGAATATGAAAATTCACTTCTTCATAAAAACAACAGGAAACAAATGTCAACACAAACTATTTTAGAATTCTGAAAATTAACCAAAGGCTTCGAACAATACAATAAATGTTTATTCCAAAAAAATGGCTGAATTTCAGTAAGAAGAGCAAGCTTTGTGGAATTTTAACTTCCACTATTCTCATCCCCCTCTCCTGAGAGCTATAGTAACCTTGAAAACTAATAGCCTCACAAACACAGATGCTGAAAAACCCACAGCCTAGCAGCCACTGGAGGGAGCAAAATGAGCTTGGAGCTATCCGGAAAACTCCATTTCCAGAGATTGTTGTTATTTGACCTGTCTGGCAGCCCTTTGAAAAATCCCCAACTTGCAGCATTTGTCTTTATTTGACCTAACTCAGAGCTTCCTCATTCAGAAAAGCCCTATCCAGAAGGGGTTTGCTGAAAACAATCAGTGGAAATTATTTAGCATCACAGTTGTCTGAGTCAGTGATATAAGTTGAAACAAAGAAAAAGCTTCCCTGGAAACTTAAATGTACATAGAACATTTTAGAAAAAAAATCTAATACATTTATTCCTGGAGACCTAAAAGGCCATACATATATGTATGGCTATGCACTGAAAAGGTACCAATATCTCACCTCAATGCGACCTTGAAGTACTGTGTAAGCAGAAAGTAAAGGCTATATCAGAATTGCAAACTATCAGAGCATTAAAGGCATGCCTTGAAACACATACAGAACCTGTCAGCAAAGGCTGGGAAACTCATTACTTGAAGGCATATAGAAAAATCGGTGTCAAATCATTAGCAGTAGGCTAATCAAGCAGAGACATCTGTGGCCATACAAGGCAAAGAATACGACTTTACAGAATTAGTACAGGAAAGTCACTAAACAAACAGAAACAATAACAACAACAACAACAAACTCTAGGGAGCAGAAAATATATGATTCTGGAGTAGAAATGTATAGTTATTTAAAATGTAGGGTTTTATCAAAAATTATAAGACATGCATGGAAATGGAAAAGCATGGCCTATACATGGAGCGGGGGGTGAAGGGAGTTAATAGAAACTGTTCTGGAGGAAACTCAGACATTGAACTTTCTAGACAAAGACTAAATCAACTAGTATAAGTATATTCAAAGAACTAAAGGAAATCATGTCTAAATAACTAAAGAAAAAATATAGGAACAATGTCTTATGAAATAAAAAAACATCAAGAAATAGAAGCTATAAAAAGAACTAAATTGAAATTTTGGAGTTGAAATGTATAATAACTGAAATGAAAATTTACTAGAGTAATTTAACAGCACATTTGAGCAGGCTGAGGAAATAGTCAACAAACTTCAAGATAGGTCAATTAGGAGTATCTATTCCAATTATCAGAAAGAAAAACTAATGAAGAAAAAGAAACAGAACCTTAAATATATGTGGGACACCACCAAATGTACCAAAATACAAACAGTGAGAGTCACAAAAGGAGAGGAAACAGAAAAAGGGGAAAAAATTTAAAGAAACAATTGCTGAAAACATGCCAAATTTAATTAAAAATATTAATCTATATATCTAAGAAACTCAACAAACTCCAACTAGGATAAACTCAAAAAGATCTGTACATAAATACATCATAGCCAACTTGCCAAATGACAAAGACAAAGAGAATCTTGAAGGCAGCAAGAGAGAAATTGTTGGGCATAACTTTGCGCGCATGCGCCCTGACGCGCAC
>NW_007735431.1:76217-78220 GCF_000696425.1 Galeopterus variegatus | reverse complement strand
TAACTTGTGATTGAAAAACACAATTTGAAATGTACTGTAATTATGTAGTATTTTTCAAAAATAACTATCAGGCTCCAAAAGGACTAGGAAAAGAATGAATGGTAGGACTAACAAAAGGTTAACTATTAACACATATAAAATTGCAAAATTTATCAAAATTTTAAAGGAATGAGGTAGTAGAAATTGTAGATAAAATTGTGGTTTAAACAATCTTGGTTAAAAAAAAGGACTGGGAGAGCTATTTATAATAGGAAAGAAACAGTGAGGGTATTCAAAAGGTAAAGATAGCCAAAGAGTGAAAGACGTAGGAATAGGTGTTGAGAGAACTAGTGTCGGGTCCGCTGCCGGCCGACCCGAACAGCACCAGCCTCATTCCTTCTGGTGGGTGAGCGAATGGCCCGGATTCCTCTTTCCCTCCGGTCCCCCTTTGGAAGGAGACGGGGGAAGAGAGCCGTGAAGAGAGGTGAGCACACTGCCAGCCCCAACCAGCCCGGTTAAAGGACAGTCAGACACGGTGGGGGTTCTGTCGAGCAGCTCCGTTTATTATCACACAAGCACTTGCTTTTAAAGGCAAATGGGGATGGGAGGTTTTAACATAATCCTATCAGTTTAAAGGTCAAGGGCATGCATCCTGTCTCAATGTCTAGCTATTGCAACCACGCAGAAGCGAGTATTTGGCCAATAAGGGCTAAGGCAAGGTTCCTGCAGACACCCCCACCTTACTTCCTCCCGGTGCCGTCTTAGGCTGGCACGTTAATACGCCCTTGTGGGCCCATAATAGCACCACTTGTGATGTCACTTAAGGTGGTGTTAGTTTTTAAGGCCCAACAAACTAGAAATTTAGAAATTATTATTAAAGTTAGATAAGATTTTTAAAAATTGTTTTAAGAGTTTTAGTTCATTATATGATCAAAATCATTGCCTAAGGATGGAAAATTCTGGGAATGTGGGCAAAGCAGTACATAGAAGTTCAAGAGCTATTGATATTATAAAACTAATGTATTAACTTGGTCATCTATGTTGATACAGAGGTCATCTAGATTGATGGTCACAAAAGGTAAATTGTGGATTAGAATCCAAATCCCCAGTTTGGACTCATTTTTATAGGCTTAGGAAATTATGCCAGTGAAACTGAATTGAAGATAGTATTGACTGAAGAGGTTAACCTCAAAATGGGAGCAAAGAATATCAATGATATCACCGGATCACTTTTGGACATTAGAGGCATGGGCTACAGAAAAATTAGCAATGTAATATAGATGACGTAGGAGACACAGTGACCTCAGAAGAAATTTACATTTTAGAGCACGCAAGAAGGAAAAAGTCTTTGTAAAGATGCTGCATATGATAAGAATGGGGGAGGTTCTATACAACATAAATAAATTAAGGCAGAGCAATAGAAATTACTGGTTTGAAAGTTAGCTTTGGAAGATAAGGTTTGGGGAGAGAGTACAAATAATTTGGGTATTGGGTTTCCTGAAAGATAGATTATAGATGATATTTTTATTTAAGAACATGACTAAAAGTAGCAGGGATAAGAGGTTCCAGGCAGACTCAAGCAGGGGAACCACATGTGAGACTCTTAAAATTTATGGTTTGGTTTTTTAGGTGTTGAGATTAGCTGAAAATTCAGGAATGCTCAGAGTTTTTAGCCTAACTAATCCACTAAGTAGCTATGTAGTCTTAGATAAATCTTTTACCCTCTGCTCCTGTTGGAAATTGTTATAAAAAATGTAACTTTAACCTGCACTATTGTCTGTAGCCTGCACAAATTGTAATGTAGGGGGGGCATAAAAAATTGTAGTAGAATTGTAGAAAAATATAACCTTAATGTACGCAGTCTTGTAACAAATGCTTAAGGAAAGCAGCTTCTAAGAGGCCATAACAAAGGTCAGGCCCGAGCACACTAAACATTAATAGCCCCCACTGGTTCCAGGAAATGACTGGTTCCTTATCTAAAGGCCACCCAGCCAGCCCCGGGGAAGATAAACGATTGAGAAATG
>NW_007735431.1:69307-75370 GCF_000696425.1 Galeopterus variegatus | reverse complement strand
ATTATGTAGTATTTTTCAAAAATAACTATCAGGCTCCAAAAGGACTAGGAAAAGAATGAATGGTAGGACTAACAAAAGGTTAACTATTAACACATATAAAATTGCAAAATTTATCAAAATTTTAAAGGAATGAGGTAGTAGAAATTGTAGATAAAATTGTGGTTTAAACAATCTTGGTTAAAAAAAAGGACTGGGAGAGCTATTTATAATAGGAGAGAAACAGTGAGGATATTCAAAAGATAAAGATAGCCAAAGAGTGAAAGACGTAGGAATAGGGGTTGAGAGAACTAGTGTCGGGTCCGCTGCCGGCCGACCCGAACAGTACCAGCCTCATTCCTTCTGGTGGGTGAGCGAATGGCCCGGATTCCTCTTTCCCTCCGGTCCCCCTTTGGAAGGAGACGGGGGAAGAGAGCCGTGAAGAGAGGTGAGCACACTGCCAGCTCCAACCAGCCCGGTTGAAGGACACTCAGACACGGTGGGGGTTCTGTTGAGCAGCTCCGTTTATTATCACACAAGCACTTGCTTTTAAAAGCAAATGGGGATGGGAGGTTTTAACATAATCCTATCAGTTTAAAGGTCAAGGGCATGCATCCTGTCTCAATGCCTAGGCATTGCAATCACGCAGTGTTCACGAACGCGGAAGCACATATTTGGCCAATAAGGGCTAAGGCAAGGTTCCCGCAGACACCCCCACCCTACTTCCTCCTGGTGCCGTCTTAGGCTGCCACGTTAATATGCCCTTGTAGGCCCATAATGGCGCCACTTGTGATGTCACTTTAAGGTGGTGTTAGTTTTTAAGGCCCAACAAACTAGAAATTTAGAAATTATTATAAAAGTTAGATAAGATTTTTAAAAATTGTTTTAAGAGTTTTAGTTTATTATATGATCAAAATCATTGCCTAAGGATGGAAAATTCTGGGAATGTGGGCAAAGCAGTACATAGAAGTTCAAGAGCTATTGATATTATAAAACTAATGTATTAACTTGGTCATCTATGTTGATACAGAGGTCATCTAGATTGATGGTCACAAAAGGTAAATTGTGGATTAGAATCCAAATCCCCAGTTTGGACTCATTTCTATAGGCTTAGGAAATTATGCCAATGAAACTGAATTGAAGATAGTATTGACTGAAGAGGTTAACCTCAAAATGGGAGCAAAGAATATCAATGATATCACCGGATCACTTTGGGACATTAGAGGCATGGACTACAGAAAAATTAGCAACATTCTATAGATGACGTAGGAGACGCAGTAGAAAAATTAGCAACGTTATATAGATGACGTAGGAGGCGCAGTGACCTCAGAAGAAATTTACATTTTAGAGCACGCAAGAAGGAAAAAATCTTTGTAAAGACGCTGCATATGATAAGAATGGGGGAGGTTCTATACAACATAAATAAATTAAGGCAGAGCAATAGAAATTACTGGTTAGAAAGTTAGCTTTGGAAGATAAGGTTTGGGGAGAGAGTACAAATAATTTGGGTATTGCGTTTCCTGAAAGATAGATTATAGACGATATTTTTATTTAAGAACATGACTAAAAGTAGCAGGGAAAAGAGGTTCCAGGCAGACTCAGGCAGGGGAACCACATGTGAGACTCTTAAAATTTATGGTTTGGTTTTTTAGGTGTTGAGATTAGCTGAAAATTCAGGAATGCTCAGAGTTTTTAGCCTAACTAATCCACTAAGTAGCTATGTGGTCTTAGATAAATCTTTTACCCTCTGCTCCTGTTGGAAATTGTTATAAAAAATGTAACTTTAACCTGCACTATTGTCTGTAGCCTGCACAAATTGTAATGTAGGGGGGGCATAAAAAATTGTAGTAGAATTGTAGAAAAATATAACCTTAATGTACGCAGTCTTGTAACAAATGCTTAAGGAAAGCAGCTTCTAAGAGGCCATAACAAAGGTCAGGCCCGAGCACACTAAACATTAATAGCCCCCACTGGTTCCAGGAAATGACTGGTTCCTTATCTAAAGGCCACCCAGCCAGCCCCGGGGAAGATAAACGATTGAGAAATGCGCTATGGGGTGCCAGCCTGCTAAAGCCCACCTGTAAATCTAAAGACCCACAGATAACCAACAACCGATCCTATCACAAGATCTGTTAAAAAAAAACTGTATAAAAGCTGCTTGTATTGTGAATTCGGGGCCACTTTGGTCTGAAACACAAGGCGACCCCAGCTAGCTGGAAAATTAAAAATTAAATCCCTCTTGTTGATTGCAGCGTCTCCGGTCTTCTGGTCTTTGTGAAGCGAGCCACTCACTCCGGCGTGTGGGATTTGTGCTTGGTGCACGGGTCTAACACTCCAACTAAAGTCAACCCTGTGTAGCCATGCGACAGGCCTGCCGACCACCATGGTCTGCCCTGTGGGGCCACATGGACTTTCTGCACAAGGGAGCTGGGGGGCAATGAGTGCACCTCTGGGTAAAATAGCAAATACTCTTATTGTTCTGAGATTCCGTAGATCTTCTTCAGTACCTGTTTCTAAATTTGCCTTCTCCTCACTTTGTAGTCTTTAAATTATGTCTTTGACAATTTGGTCCAGTTTTTCTTTTTGCTGCTTTAGGAGAGGATGTGCTGAGCTCCTTCACTCAACTATCCTCCAAGTCCCAGTCTGTCACCACTCCCCTTTGTTACATCTCCATCAGGCAACTTCTTTGTTTAAAAACTTATCCCTGGCCAAAAAACCTTGGAGTCTTTGAAGAATATAGGCTGAGTTAATTCCCAATGGTGAGTGTGATCAGCCCACATCTGTTCTTATTAAATCCTCACCTCAGTAGGACTTTGACAGTGTCCTGATCTTATCCCACAGTCACTAATGATTTGTGTTGTTGGTGTGAGTTAAGGCAGTGATCGTCAGTACAAGTTCACGGTTAGGCAACATCTGACTTTGACGTTTTCTCTAATTTGTCTTCTCACAACCACTCTGTCCTGTATTGCAGTCTTCACTCACACACGCACACATATGCACACCGTTTATGATTATTTAACTGATTTCTTTATAGTTGTGATTAAGTTCTCAGATCCCTGCTTCTATTTGGTTTTCATAGATTTTTTGAGGGTTAAATTGGTGACCTGTAGGACGGAAGGAAAAGCGGTAGACCGTGCTACTGAATGTGTTCACTCTTCGTTATTTGTTCAGGATGTGCTGATTCAGGCTGTCAACTTTGACTACTCATTTTGAAAGTGTCCCAATCAATTAAAAGAGACATGTAAACATGTGTCATAGGTAAAGCACGATAGAATCTGTAAAACATCAACCCAGCTTTCTTGGTCCCTCCTTGCTAAATTCTGTGCTCCATATTGAAAACAAAAGGCCCTAAGAAACACACGTGGAAGTTATTTTACAGAAAGTGAGTAGTTTTGATCCTGAATCATCTCTATTTTATACTCCGGTAATTATACAGGTAAACCTGACATTTTCTAGCAAAGCTTGTCTAGTGAGCACGGGCTACTTGAAAATTAGCACATTCTCCAGATGACATAGGAGAAACAGTGACGTAAGGGAAGATGTATACTTTAGCTCAAGAAAGGAGAGAAAGTCTTTGTAAAAATGGTATTTTTCTTCTCTACAATAGAACTAAATAAAATGGGGGGGCAGCGTAATGGAAATCATATGCTGTTAAATGTTTTATAATTTTGTCTCTGGTGGGAGAGGAGAGGCACAAAAGCCCTGATTTGTCGCATATGCTAATCTTGTTTCAATTTTTCCATTTTATTAAATTTATTTTTCTTAATTGACAGATAATATTTGTATATATTTATGGAGTACATTAAAATATTTGGGTACATGTGTACAATAAGCAATAATCAAATCAGAGTATTTAGCATATCCATCACTTCAAACATTTGCCATGTCTTTGCGTGTCCTTGACTGTTGGGAACATTGTGGATGGTTCTGAGCAATCGATGTGGTGTCATTGGGTTTGGAATAGAAAAGAGATGCACATTTTTGGTTTGTGCCAACTTCAGCATAAAACTAGCCACACCCCATAAATATATAAATTCTAGCTTTATTTACTATAAGAAGCTCAGACAGACCAGGTGCATCATACAAAAAAGCATTTTGTAGCTTAAGACTCTCCATTATCTTTATCTTAATAAAGTAAATAAATAAATAAAGTAAGTAAGATAATAAAGTAAAGTGAAACAGATGAAAGAACAATAGTATTATTTGTTATAATTGCATGTTTCAAGTCATC
Organism: Galeopterus variegatus; assembly: GCF_000696425.1. Classification (NCBI taxonomy): domain Eukaryota; kingdom Metazoa; phylum Chordata; class Mammalia; order Dermoptera; family Cynocephalidae; genus Galeopterus; species Galeopterus variegatus. The sequence continues at coordinate 71,163 of NW_007735431.1, read as the reverse complement.
TCTTTAAGATTATGATCCTTTTTGAGAGCCATATTCTATGATTATTTTATTAAAATTATTTCAAAGGAAATAAATTATTTTTTCATTGGCTTATCAAAAATAATTATACTACAATAAAAAGGGAAAACTCAAATTTTCTCTTGTTGTTAGTGTATTAGGTATTAATTTCATTCCTCTTGTGCAAGAGAAGTGGCATCCTTCATTTTTCTACAACTCAGCTGATTCATCTTTTAAGAAAACCTTTTTACGAGTGTGGCTGAAAATAGATTTTGTTCTATTTGTAATTCTCTCATTTCCTCAAGTTTTGCTAAGTTCCAGGTTGCTTACATGCTATGAATTTTCTTGTTAATGTCTTGGTTACAAATGAAGTATGTTAGTAATGCCATTTGACTACTAAGAAATTTTTAGTAATGTCCTAAGTACTTTGGATATTTTGGTTAAGTGCAATATACTTCACAATTAAAATTAATTTCACCTGGTTCTTTATACTGCATGTGTGTATGTCTGCGTGTGTACATGCCCTACACTATTTTTTACTATGGCTTTTGAAAAATGCATAGCTAGAGTCTGACCATTAGTGTGGGAAGCCAAAAAAAAAAAAAAAAGATGTGGGAAAATATCCTTCTTCTAGCTGTGGAATTTAGGAAATGCTGGGAAAATTACTGTGTTGAAAATGTGTTTGTGCAGCAAAATCAAAATATAAGTGGAGGACAAAAAGATAGCCAACCAGATAGATACTGAAGTTAAGTATTCTGTCACTGGGCAACAGCTAAAACGTGAGACAAATGGAGAGTAGGAAAATTGAGAATATGTTCTTTAAAAGATTTGAGGTCCTATAAAAATTAAGGAGTAAAAATGGTGTAAAAGAATTATAATGGTAACCTAATGTATGCTTATATTACTAACATTCTTATTTTTGTGTATTTAAGTACTAAAGCATGGTTTTTCCAAGCAATAACTATTAATAAAAGGACAGTTTAAAAAGGAGCTTTACAATTAAGTTGTTTGAGTTCCTTGTATATTATGGATATTAGTCCTTTGTCAGATGCATGGTTTGCACATATTTTCTCCCATTCTGTACGTTGTATTTCCACCTTGTTATGTGTTTCTTATGCTATGCAGAAGCTTTCAGTTTGATATAGTCCCATTTCTTTACTTTTCCTTTTGTGTCCTGTGCTTTTGGAGTCATAATTATAAAGGCTTTGCTCAATCCTATTTCCTGAAGTTATTCCCCTATGTTTTCTTTTAGATGTTTTATAGTTTGTGACGTATATTTAAGTCTGTAATCCATTTTGAGTCGATTCTGTTATATGGCAAGAGGTACGGGTCTAGTTTCATTCTTCTACACATGGACGTCTAGTTTTCCCAGCACCATTTTCAAAGAGGCCGTCTTTTCCCCAATGCATGTTCTTGGCATCTTTGTCAAAGATAAGTATGGAGGTTGATTTCTGGGGTTCTCTACTCTGTTACATTGGTCCAAGTGCCTGTTTTTATGCCAGCACCATGCCGTTATGGTTATTATAGCTTTGTAGCATAATTGGAAGGTAGTGTTATGCCTCTGGCTTTTTTTTTTTTTCCTCAGGATTACTTTGGCTATTCAGGGTCTTTTGTTCCACATGAATGCTGGAATTATTTTTTCTATTTCTATGAAGAATGTCATTGATATTTTGATGGGGATTGCATTTAATATAAGGTATTCAGACAGCTTAAGAATTAAAAAAAACAGATAAGTCAATTTAAAAAATGGGTAAAGGAGCTGAACAAGCATTTATAAAAGGAAGATACACAAATGTACAACAGACACATGAAAAAATGCTCAACATCACTCAGGATGAGGGAAATGCAAATTCAAAACC
>NW_007735431.1:65395-68790 GCF_000696425.1 Galeopterus variegatus | reverse complement strand
AAGGATCCAACAATGACAAATGCTGTGTCTAGCTTTCATCTTAGATTAATGCCTTACCGACATCTGTATGAGCACCGTTTTCAAAATTTCATTTCATCTATGTGTCCATCCTTATTAATATAAAATTATTAGTAGTTGTAATGAAAACAAAGAAGTAGAAAAACTACCAAGCCTGTGTAATCCAGCCATGCACATTCTACTCTACGTGATTAGTACCTACTAGATTTGGATGGTGCACAAACTACTGTGTATATCATTTTGCACAGCTAAGAGGGAGATATATTAAACGAATTGTAGGTATTATGTAGCAAATGGCATAAATGCAAAAGTAGCTTTTATTATTTTTCATTTGTTTGTTTTCCGTTTGAGAGGATTTTAAAGTTGTGTGTGGGATGTGTGTGTGTTTGTGTGTGTGTGTAAAACAGAGAATCATTAAGAATTGGCCACCTACTGTATTTAATGCAGGGTTTATTGATATTTACCATGGTTTAGATGAGTCATTATTTTAAGAGATACACTAAAATTGAGCCCAACACTTGAAATCATTTACATGATGAGTTTATGGAAAGAGAAAATTTGACTTTCTTAGATTAGTATGTCCAGATATTGCTACCTACAATTCACTTGCCAACATAATTTGTGTGTGTTGTATTGTAAGTGGTGGATATTTTTAAGTGGCCAAATAAAATAAAATAAACCTTTAGAAATCTGTCAATCTTNAAGGATCCAACAATGACAAATGCTGTGTCTAGCTTTCATCTTAGATTAATGCCTTACCGACCTCTGTATGAGCACCGTTTTCAAAATTTCATTTCATCTATGTGTCCATCCTTATTAATATAAAATTATTAGTAGTTGTAATGAAAACAAACAAGTAGAAAAACTACCAAGCCTGTGTAATCCAGCCATGCACATTCTACTCTACGTGATTAGACCTACTAGATTTGGATGGTGCACAAACTACTGTGTATATCATTTTGCACAGCTAAGAGGGAGATATATTAAACGAATTATAGGTATTATGTAGCAAATGGCATAAATGCAAAAGTAGCTTTTATTATTTTTCATTTGTTTGTTTTCCGTTTGAGAGGATTTTAAAGTTGTGTGTGGGACGTGTGTGTGTGTTTGTGTGTGTGTGTAAAACAGAGAATCATTAAGAATTGGCCACCTACTGTATTTAATGCAGGGCTTATTGATATTTACCATGGTTTAGATGAGTCATTATTTTAAGAGATACACTAAAATTGAGCCCAACACTTGAAATCATTCACATGATGAGTTTACGGAAAGAGAAAATTTGACTTTCTTAGATTAGTATGTCCAGATATTGCTACGTACCATTCACTTGCCAACATAATTTGTGTGTGTTGTATTGTAATTGGTGGATATTTTTAAGTGGCCAAATAAAATAAAATAAACCTTTAGAAATCTGTCAATCTTCTTGCTACAAAGGGATTATTATAGAAAGGAAGCTTTCCATTTTTTTATAACTTTTCACTTTGCCTTCCAACCTACATCTATTATAACATCAAACGTTCAGATGGGGGTTACTGCACTTTCTGCCTTCTCTGCTTTATGAAGCTACGGCTTTGAATGAAAGGGCATGTGTGCTAATGTGATTCTCCCCTGGGGCACTTCAAGTCATTTTACACAATGACACACTAAGAAAGGCAATTTATGATGTGTGACTGACTCTAATGCGACTTTTTCATCATTTCATTTGTTTTCCATTAGTCAGGAAAAAAGACATAAGAACTACATAGAAATCTTTTTGTTGTACTCCACAGGGGTTTTCTTGTATATTAGAATTCTGGTGGAATATAATATTTTATAGACTAATGAAAAAGGGACGTTTAAAAACATTTTTTACCTTCAAATATCTATTGAGAATTTCTAAAACATTCTAAAAGGCCATTTAAATTTTTAAAGATTGCAAATGTCTTACAAAACATACTTTTAAAGATAAAGCTTTGCTTAAAACTTTAATAAGTACTTTAAAAAATTTTTAGCTATAATTCAGATTTCTGAAACATTGTGATTCAAATATTAATGGAGCAAAATTAGAGATGATAATTGTATAATTTAAATCAACAAAATCCCATATTTAATCTGATCTGTTTTCAGTCATAATTTCTCTTCTGCTAAAATCTAAAATAATTACCTATATGGGATTTATATTATACCTGACATTAGAAGCAAGATAACAGTAGCACAACAATGTAAGAGAAAGTGTAAATGAACTTAATATATTGTAAATTCCTTTCTGTGTTCTGAAGTGGTAAATCACAGACACACACACACATATATGGTGTATTTTAGAAGTCAATTATGCATCCTGTAATCTTTAGTATAATAATCATTAAACAATGATAAAATAGATAAGGTAAAGAGGGAAAAATGATCTAAAATGATTATTTTTTTCCTAATGAAAGCAAGGCAACGAATTGGGAACAACAAAGAAAAATGGAATTGAGAGAGTACATACCATTATGGTAACATTATATTCAAATATGTGAGAAAATATGATGAGACTAGATATTTGAGTTAAAAATGAAGAATTATCAAGCTGGATATTAAATAATAAGTATGAAAAAAAGAAGTAGCAGAGACATGACGTGAATAAACTGTTAACCATTAAATAAATAAGAAGTGGTGCAAATCGAACTTCCTGATTACCCGATTGAGCTCTAACAACCTAAATCTGGGATCATCTTTGTTGTGCCTGAAAAACTTCCTTTAACATATCTGTTAGTGCAGGCTGTTGGCAATAATTTTTTTAAAATTTTGTTTCTGTGAAAATGTTTAAATATTATTTTTTCCATCAGATATTAAATTTTTGTCTCAAGTCATTTTAAAAATATATTTATTTTATATTATTTTAATTTATACATATCTATTGGATACAGAGTTGACTGTCAGTATTTGTGCACAGTATGTGATGATCAAATCAATGTTATTAGCATGTTCATCATTACAAGTCACAGTTACTCTTTGTGTCCCTGATGCAATCACTCCCTATCATCCCTTCTCTTCTCCCTTTCCCACCTCTGGTAATGACAGATCCTCCTGAAAGTTCAACATTTTATTATAGTCTTTCTTTCTTTGTTTCTTAGCTCCCACTTATGAGTGAGGAAATGTGGTATTTTTCTTTCTGTGCCTGGCTTATTTAACATAATTTTCATCTAACATAATTTTCTATAAGCACATCCATGTTGCTGTAAGTGGCAGAATTTCATTCTTTTTTATTGCAGAGTAGTATTCTGTAAGTGGCAGAATTTCATTCTTTTTTATTGCAGAGTAGTATTCCATGGTGCCTATATAGCACATTTTCCTTATCCAGTCATCCATTGATGGACATTTAGGTTCGTTCCATATCTTTGCTGTTGTAAATAGAG
>NW_007735431.1:63568-64439 GCF_000696425.1 Galeopterus variegatus | reverse complement strand
TAGCACATTTTCCTTATCCAGTCATCCATTGATGGACATTTAGGTTCGTTCCATATCTTTGCTGTTGTAAATAGAGCTGCCATGAATATGAGAGTGCAGGTATCCATTCAACATGATGATTTCCATTCCTTGGGGTACAGGCCTGGAAGTGGGATTGCTGGGTCATATGGCAGTTCTATCTGCAGTTGTTTGAGAAACTTCCATACTGTTTTCCATAATGGCTGTACTAATTTACAGTCCCACCAACAGTGTAAGAGCATTCCCTTCTCTCCATATCCTCAGCAGCATTTGTTATTCTCAATCTTTTTGATAATAGCCGGTCTAGCTGGGGTGAGATGACATTTCAATGTGGTTTTGATTTGCATTTCCCTAATGCTGAGTGATGCTGAGCATTTTTTCGTGTACCTAATGGCCATTTATACATCTTCTTTTGAAAAATGCTTATTCAATTCCTTTGCCCACTTTTAAATTGGATTATTTGTATTTTTACTGTGAAGTTGTTTGAGTTCCTTGCCTATTCTGGCTATTAATCACTTGTCAGATGTTTACTTTGAGAATATTTTCTCCATTCTATAGGTTGTCTTTTCACTCTATTGTTTTCTTTGCTGTGCAGAAGCTTTTTAGTTTGACATAATCTCATTTGTTTATTTTTTCTTTTGTTGCTTGTGGTTTTGGGTCTTATTCATAAAATTTTGCCAAGGCCTATATCCTGAGTGTTTCCCGTATGTTTTCTTCTAGGAGTTTTATAGTTTCCAGTTTTATACTTAAGTCTTTAATCCATTTTGAGTTGATTTTGGTATATGGAGGGAAGTATGGATCTGGTTTCATTTTCCTACATATGGATATCCAGTTTTCCCAGGACAGTTTACTG
>NW_007735431.1:60369-62876 GCF_000696425.1 Galeopterus variegatus | reverse complement strand
GTATGGATCTGGTTTCATTTTCCTACATATGGATATCCAGTTTTCCCAGGACAGTTTACTGATGAGGCAGTCTTTTCCCCAATGTATGTTCTTGGCACCTTTGTCAAAGGTCAGTTGGCTGTGAGTACCTGGGTTGATTTCTGTTTCCTCTATTTTTTTCCACTGACAGAATTCAGCCTCTCTTCATGATAAAGACCCTCAACAAATTAGGTATAGAAGGAAAATATGTCAACAAAATGAAAGCCATATACGACAAACCCACCGCCAACATCATCCTGAATGGAGAAAAACTGAAAGCCTTTTAAGAACAGGAACTAGACAAGGATGCCCAGTCTCACCACTCCTATTTCAACATAGTATTGGAAGTATTTGTCAGAGCAATCAGGCAAGAGAAAGAAATAAAGGACACACAGATTGGAAAAGACAAAGTTGAATTGTCACTGTTCACAGATGAGAGGATCCTATATATATAAAAACCCATAACCTCTACCAAAAAACTCCTAGAGCTGATAAATGAATTCAGGAATGTTGCAGGATACAAAATCAATACACAAAAACCAGTAGCATTTGTATATACCAAAAATGAGCAAGTGGTAAAAGTAATCAAAAAAGCAAGCCCATTTACAATAGCTACCAAAATAATAAAATTCCTAGGAACAAGTTTAACCAAACAGGTGAAAGATCTCTACAATGAGAATTACAAAATTCTCCTGAGAGAAATTCAAGAAGACACCAAAAGACGGAAAAGACATTCCTTGGTTGAGGATTAGCAGAATCATGTGGTGAAAATTTCCATATTACCCAAAGCCATCTACAGATTCAATGCATTCCCTATCAAAATACCAATGGCACTCTCCACTGAAAGAGAAAAAAAATCCTAAAATTCATATGGAACAACAGAAGACCCCAAATAGCCAAAGCAATTCTGAGCAAAAAAAATAAAAAAATTAATAATAATAATAATAATACCACCAGAGGCATTACACTACCTGACTTCAAATTATATTACAAAACTACAGTAACCAAAACAGCATGGTACTGACATAAAAAAGACTCAAGTCATTTTAAATTACAGATTCACATGCAGTTGTGAAAAATAATACAGAGTGGATCTACATGTTCTTTACTAGTTTTCTCCAGTGGAAACATTTTGCAAAAGTATAGAATAATTGACATTGATACATTGAAGATATAGGACATTTCCATCACCACAAGGATTAATCATGTTTCCCTTTTACACCTGTTTTCTTCTCACCTCTTCTCCATTTCTATAATTTTACCATTTCTAGAATACTATTAAAATGGAACAATGCCATAACCTTTTGGGATTAGTTTTTTCTTCTTCTTCTTCTCCCAGCATGGTACTCTGGAGCTTTATCTCAATTGTTACCTGTACCAATAGTTGATATTGTCTTATTGCTGAGTAGTATTTCATAGCAAGTGTGTACCACAAGCTGTTTTCCCATTCATCTCTTGAAGGGCATCTAGGTTACTTCCAGTTTTGGGCTATTATAATAAAAGCTGTTATAAGCAATCACACAGGTATAGTGTAAACATGTTTTCATTTATTTGAGATAAATGCTCAAGAGTGCACTGCTAGGTCATATGGTAATTGAAGGTTTGGTTTTTTGAAGAAACTGTGAACTTTTTTTTTTTTTGCAATGCTACCTGCAATGTATGAATGATCCAGTTCTCTGCATTCTCACCTGCATTTGGCATCATTGTTTCTTTATTGTAGACATTCTGATAAATATAGTGATATCTCAGTGTATGAGTATGTATGTGTGTGTGTTTTCAATTGTTTTATTGTCATTGTAGCTTTACTTCACATTTTCCCAATAGATATTTTCATGTGTTTATTTGCCATCTGTAGATCCTCTTTGGTAAAATCTTTCTTCCTGTGTTTTGTCCATTTTCCAGTTGGATTATTTGTTTTTTGTTTTATTTTGTTTTTACTGTTGAGTTTTAAGAGCTCTGTATGTATATTCTAGATACTAGTTCTTTTTTTTCATTGTTGGTGTGTAAATATCTTCTTTGTTTTTACTGTTGAGTTTTAAGAGCTCTGTATGTATATTCTAGATACTAGTTCTTTTTTTCATTGTTGGTATGTAAATATTTTCCTCCAGGATTACATGAGTCAGAGTTCTCCAGAGAAAAAGAAACAGAAGAAAAAACTGAGACTATGTTCCCCAGAGTTCTGCATGAAAAGAAGAAAGTTATATAACCAGAAAGAAAACGATAAAAAAAGAAATATTGGAACATCAAGAAGAAAGAAAAAAAACAAATTAGAAAGTACACATGAGAATAAATAACAAAATATCACCTTCTCCATTTGTGTTTTCTAAATTATTTTTAAGGATTAAAGCAAGAAATATAGCCCTGTTTGATGTGACTTTAAATTTATGTAGAGTATATATTTTAACTTCATGCTTTTGCATGTGGATATCCAGTTTTCCCAACAATATTTGTTGAAAATTATGTTTTCCCCCATTGAACAGTCTTGCCCC